>NW_021899802.1:0-594 GCF_006229205.1 Suricata suricatta
TGACTTAGGGGTGGGGATAGGGGTGGGGATAGGGATAGGGGTAGGGGTAGGGGTGGGGATAGGGGTGCTGTAGATGACCCTGAATGCCTACAGGGAGGTTGACCCCAGTTTGGTAACTAGAGGGAAGCTAATGCCTATTCGTGAGCAGGGGAGTGGTGTGGATGCTTTAGCATAAACGCCCTGTGGGCTGTACTATGGCTGGAGATGGACAGAGTCTGAATGCGCTGCTGGGAGACTAGTACAAAGACTATAGTAGTCCTGGTGAAAAGTAACTGGGACCAGAAACTGTGTTTTTAAGAGCTGAGTGGGAAGGGAAAAGAAAAGGTATAGAAAGATGGTGGATGAGAAAGGGTCGTCAGGAAGCCAAGGAAGCCAAGGCAGAGAAGGGGGAGGTGGGCACCTGTGCCAGATTCTGTGGAGAGTATCTGGAAGAAGGGGTGCCTGAGGAAGGCATTTAAAAAATGCTCCTAGGGGTGCCTGGGTGGCTCAGTCGGTTAAGATTCTGACTTTAGCTCAGGTCATGATCTCACAGTTTGTGAATTCCAGTCCCCCATCAGGCTCTCTGCTGACAGCCCAGAGCCTGGAGATCTTCTG
>NW_021899803.1:0-594 GCF_006229205.1 Suricata suricatta
TCCTGAGGCTTCTATTTCAAACAGAAACAAAATCTAGAGTCTTTTTTTTAAAAGAAATTAACTGATCTTCCAAGTGTCCAGTACTAGGCATGGAATCTCATAAAGACCAGAACTTCGTAGTCGTTTTCTGTCACGTAGACCTGATATTGAAACATTTCCATGCCTTTGTAGCTTCTGCACCACTAAGGTATTGCTATGCTATAGGATGCCATTACCTGCCTGCTCTCACGTGTGAGCAAAACACAAGAGCATCCTTCTTTGTTTGCCAGTGGTAGGAAACTCTTTGCTAAGAGAGCACGTGACTCATTACATCATCACATTGTCACCTAAGTCTCTTTTAGATACATAACTAGAAGCATTCTTTTGCACTTTTTTTTTTTTTACATTATACACTACATGTGTTATTTATTTAGTTGGGGAGGTGAATCTTGTACCAATAGCAATAAGGTGGTGAGAATTTTAATCCCACCCAAAATATTAATGGTACAGGATGGTTTTTGTCCGTGACATTAACATTTGACATCTTTCCAGATCCTGAGAAGCTGGTGCGCTAAAGAGGCTGTTTCTGATTTTGTAAGGCATGGATATTTAAAT
>NW_021899804.1:0-594 GCF_006229205.1 Suricata suricatta
AAATGGAAGGAATACATTATTACTTCGTAATATCACCTTCTTGGAACAAAGAGTAAACCAAGCAGTTCTGAGTCCATAAATGAATATTTGTGAGTACTCTCTCTATGTAAAATATCCCTGTTCCTAAGAATCTTTTTCTGTCCCACTGAGGAGATACCTATAAACAGATGGCTGCTGATCTATAGATGGGGAGCTACATTAGACACTGCATACGTTCTGAAGGAGCCATGTCTACAGGTTACCAGAGAGGGACAAAATCACTGTAGGCTGGGATGGCCAAGGAAGACTACAGAGGAGGTCAAAGTTTGAGCCTGGCCTGAAAGACGTTCAGTATTCAGATAGGGCAAAGGAGTAAGGAGGGCACTGAAGGCCGGGGGGCAGAGCATGTACAAAGGCAGGGAGGTAGTTAAACACTGGGGGGTCTTCGATCCACCAGTGAACAACCAGTCTGGCTACAGCTGGGGGTCAACACAGCATACCTGATGAAGACCAGGCTCTCATTTCTTTTTTTCTTAAAAAATTTTGTTTAACATTTATTTATTATTGAGAAACACAGAGAGACAGAGCATGAGCAGAGGAGGGGCAGAGAGAAGG
>NW_021899805.1:0-594 GCF_006229205.1 Suricata suricatta
AGCCACCCAGGCGCCCCATTGACTCATTTTTTAATACCTAAAAGTAGAACTTTGGGACTCTGAAGGGCTTTAAAAAACCATGTCACCAGCAAAAAGAAATTGTTTTGTATCAGTTATTTCCTTTCTTGGCTTATCTCATTCACTAGAAACTATGACACAATATTGCAGAATGACGGTGGAAATATTCCATTCTAGCTCCTGATCATAACAGAGGTAGATTAAGTGTTTTGCCACTTAGGGTAATATTTGCTGGGGGATTTTGGTGAGTGGTCTTTATCATATTTAGCTTGTTTACTTTATTTTTATTACTTGGCTTTCTTAAGAATTCTATAAGATGCATTTTCAAAATCGATTCCTATAATCCTATGATTTTTCTCTTTGCACATTCTGTTGGAATGGGCTCCAGGGGTAGACATACCTTGTTCCCATCTATTCCTGCATTCCTGAAGGGTCACGGGATAATACGACTCTAAAACTTCACTAGGTTCTACTTGCTTTTTGTTTTTTATTTTGCATCAGTACTCACAAGTTAGATTGGTTGGTACTTTTAAATTTCCATCTAGACCTTCTTTATTAGAGTTCAGGATTAGAATT
>NW_021899806.1:0-594 GCF_006229205.1 Suricata suricatta
GTTTGTGCTCTTGTTTCCCTTGCCTCTGGAGACATGTTGAGTAAAAAGTTGCTGCAGCCAAGGTTAAAGAAGTTTTTGCCTACTTTCTCCTTGAGGATTTTGATGGCTTCCTATCTTACAATTAGGTCTTTCATCCATTTTGAGTTTATTTTTGTGTATGGTATCCAGGTTCATTTTTCTGCATGTTGCTGTCATTTTCACAGCACTGCTTGCTGAAGAGACTGTTTTTATTCCATTGGATATTCTTTTCCTGCTTTGTCAAAGATTAGTTGGTCATACATTTGTGGGTCCATATCTGGGTTCTCTATTCTGTTCCATTGATCTGAGTGTCTGATTTTGTGCCAGTACCATACTTTCTTGATTACGGCTTTGTAAAACATCTTGAAGTCCAGGATTGTGGTGTCTCCAGCTTTGGTTTTCTTTTTCAAGATTGTTTTGGCTATTTGGAGTCTTTTCTGGTTCCATACAAATTTTAGGATAGTTTGTTCTAGCTCTGTGAAGAATGCTGGTGTTATTTTGACAGACATTGCACTCAATATGTAGATTGCTTTGAGTAGTATTGATATTTTAATGATATTTGTTCTTCCTATCCAG
>NW_021899807.1:0-594 GCF_006229205.1 Suricata suricatta
TCCTCACAGATGAGCCCGGGGAACAAAGATGGGAGGGAGGAGGGAAACAGAAAGCCAACGGCAGGCAGGCACTGAAGTAATGATTGTGACAGGCAGGTCCCCGGTGCGTGGGAAAATGTGTGGTTGAGGGGAGAGAAGCTGAGGGGAAACAAGGTATTTGTGTTGTCTCAAAATCTTCGCCGCTACTGCTGACACTGCGCCCACCATGGGACCCCAGGGACCCAGGGCCTCCTCTCCAAGGGCCGGACAGGCCCCCATGGTGACCCCAAGGGGCGAGCTGCGCGGAGAACAGCTGTGTGGTGTTCTGGCTGAAAAGGTGATCGCCTGGGCGTGGTCAGGACAAGCGCAGCGAAGGGACATTTTCCGGAAGCGTCCGGCCAGTGCTCTTCAGAAGGGGGTCAAGGCCATGAGGAACCAGGATGACCGAGGAGCTGCCCTCTGCACGGAGGAGACTCGGGAGCCCTGCAGGCTCAGTGCAAGGGGGGACGTGGAACAGAAAGGGGACCCTGCTGGGAAGACCGGAGAAATCCAAGTGGGTCCACAGTGTGTGGGACAGCATCTTAGCCGCACGAGTTTCCTGGACGGTCAGCACAG
>NW_021899808.1:0-594 GCF_006229205.1 Suricata suricatta
GGGATGGGCTGCAGAGTGGAGGGGCGCCCAGACCTCCTGGGTCCTCAGCCCAACGTCTGTGTCTTTGAAAAGTCTGAGCAACTTACTAATAACCATAATGTTGATCCTCAAACAAGATCGATGCCTTGTGAATCACCAGACTTCTGGTGCAGTATCAACACTCAGAAAGCTCATGCTCTACTTACAGAAAGCCAGCCCATGGGAAAGTCACCGGCACTGGCGGAAGCCAGTGTGAAGGTTAAGAGTGAGGCTCTGGAGTCAGAAAAATTTGGTGGGACCCCTGGCTCCACCTCTCACGGGTCTGTAAGATCTTGAGCAAAGTGTTCACCTCTCTAACCGGCACTGTCTTAATCCACAATGTGAGGACATACACACGCTTTGTGGAACTGGTGTAGGACTTACGTAAGATAAAATGTGCAAAGGGCTTGGTACATGCCGAGTTAGGTCTCTGCGAACATTAGCCATTTACAGCAAGAACACACCAGCATCAATGGCGCACTAAATGAGAAGCTCCTAATGGTCCAGAAAATTCAGAGAGAAGGATCTCCCAGTGGGTGGGACTCCTCAAGACTCCAGAGAAAGAGACCCCAGGGC
>NW_021899809.1:0-594 GCF_006229205.1 Suricata suricatta
CCATGTCTGTGTTTCCCCCTGGACATCCTGCCCAGCCCTGTTCAGAGCAGGAGACCCGAGTGGTAGCATGGGCTCTACCACTAACTTGCTGTGTGACTTCAGGCAAACTGCGTTCTCTCTCTGGGCCTTAGTGTTCTCCCCCTCTGGGAAACGGTCCTTGTGCAGGCCATTCTGATCACCCCTATCTTATTTCTGGTACTTTCAGCAGTGCTTTATTGAGTATTTCCTTAACTTCTGTCTTACACAGCAGACTGGGAGAGAACTCACTCTGGTACATAATAGGAGCATAATCAATGTTGATGGAAAAAGTGAGCGTATTCTAGAGCTACTCCTTACTGGGAATCTGCTGGGTGTGAGGCCAGTGTTAAGGTTTACCTTACCTAATCATGGGGGGAAAAAACCCACAAGTGAGTGTTCTAGTTACTGTGACTCACAGAGTGAAGACGCCAGCAGTCTGAGGGTTAAGAGCCTGGCCAAGGTTATGCTGTGTGCAAGGAGAAATACTGGGGGTTTTGGTGCAATTGCTTGTCTTGGTTTATTTTTGCTAGCAACTATTTGACTGTTTTTAAAACTTATTATACTTTTTTTTTAGTA
>NW_021899810.1:0-594 GCF_006229205.1 Suricata suricatta
AGATACTTTTAAGTATTTGTTTTTTGTCAGGGAAATGAACTCATTCATATTCATTATAATTTTCTTATTAGCTCAATTATCTTCTACAAATATTTTATTAGATATTTAAAAATATATATTTGGTTGAGCAAGTTTGTTTTTAATTACATCCTCACTAATTTAAAAGTTTCATCATGTACCTCTCTTTGTCTACTATTTATCATTTTATCTTTAAAGGAATATTAAATCTATATTTTTCTACCATTAAATTTCTTTGTGAGGTTCATTTACTTACTTTCTTCTCTTTTCACCATTGAGATGAAATTTTTATATGGGTTTGATTCTCGCAGTGATGTTTAATTGCAAAAACTTGAGGACTTTTAGTCTAAGTTACTGTTTCTTCCTTGACTTTAGTATATGTTTATGTGTGTATGCATACATGCATATATGAGATCTTTATTTAACGTATTTTATTACTAATCATCAGTTGTACTATCATGATTATATTCATATAAATCAACTATCATTTTTTCTATATTTACTGTTCATCATTATTTATTATGATCTTTGTCTTTTCTTATCTTGGAAATTTTTCCTGATTTAATTTAATTAGAA
>NW_021899811.1:0-594 GCF_006229205.1 Suricata suricatta
CAAGAAATTATGAATAAGAAGATAAAGCAGAGGCTTTCAGCTGCCTAAGTAAAACATACATACTGCTAACATTTTTGTCACCAATAATTCTCCCATAAACATGGGTCTCTCCTCTCATTATGCAGGCTGTCATGCTTTATTGAACCACATAATTTCACCTAATTAAAATAAGCAGTATGTAGTTTCCTCCCCTACTTTTTTTCACTGGTTGGACAAATGCCAGTGATTTTATTTAGAGTACCCTAAGTGGACACCGTATTAAATATTCATTTTGGTGCTCCTCTGTATGATTGTATATAGCCCCTGCTGCTCTTAAGTATTAATATTCATTTTATTTATCAGATCTAAAAAATGTGCACTTGTAAAAAGACAAAACGAGCTCAGTTCGTGGAGATGTTGGTAAGGCTCACAAAGTGGACCTAAGTCAGCTGTGTTCCATCAAGTCTGGGGTGTGGCTCTTAACAATGCTCTCTTATGTGGTTAGCTTCTAAAATGCTTAATTTATTTCAACCAATACAAGTTTTTTAGGCAGCCTGTCAGATATGTGAACAGAGTTTTCTTATTTTCTTTCTTCTCCATAAAAGGAAAAAAAAA
>NW_021899812.1:0-1351 GCF_006229205.1 Suricata suricatta
GGAGGAAATCCAGAAGAAGCAGTGCCTATACCTCTGGCTGTGCCAAGAACTAGAAGAGGTGTCGATGTAAAACAGGACCTCCCCTGTGGGTGGACGAAAGCAGAATTTAAGGGGTTAGCTCGTAATCCAGTGATGTTGGCCACTGATCGATGGAAATAACAGGAGCAAAGTACCGTCACCGGTACAGATGAGACAAACGTGTCCTCACGCACACCAAGGCGGCCAACGGTCACCCCGCCAGTTTGTCTGGCCTCTGCATTTACCGAGCACCCACTGTATGCAATGCACAGCTAGAAGGCCCAGAGACAACTAAGAGCGCTTGGGGGGCTCAGGGTTCAGGAAGAAGACAGATTCGGGGTGGCTGGGGGGAGGCAGCCACAGGGCTGGCTGCGAGGGAGGGTCCTGAACGAGCTGCCCTTCCTTCCAGCTGCTTCGGGGAGGCGGCCTGGGCTCCCGCCTGGCGGCTGCTGCCACCATTCCAAGCGCCCATCCTGTGGACAGACTCCCTCACTCCCCCTGCCCCGCCCCCCAGCCTGCTCACGCAGCGCTCAGGCCGGGAGGCGAAGGACAGGCAGACAGGGGGGAAGGAGCGCGGCCACAGCGTGCTCAGAGCCCCAGGCATGAGGTGCCCAGGGAGGGGGGCGGCACGGCGGGTGAGGGGGCCCCAGGGCAGCGGCCGAGGCAGCCGGGCCTCTCCTCTCCTGGCCCTGCTCTCGGGGACGAGCTGCGGTTGCAAAATCGTCCCAAGCCAAGCCAGCTGCTCAGTCGCCCTGGACTTTGGACAGGAGGTGGTGGCCGGCAGGCCCAGCCTGGGTCACCGCTGCAGGCTGTGTGAGTGACCCAGCCTCGCTGGGGGCCCGGTACAGGCGGCTGGGCCGACTCAGCGCCCCGGCTGTCGGGGGCACAGCCCCGGGTGGGCAGGCGCCAGCCAGGGCCGCTGAGGCAGGGCCGGCTCCCTCTGGCCGGCCTGTTTCCGCATCTGGGGAGCGGGGCGGATGACCCGTGTGGTGTCCGTGTTAGGGAGGTTCTGTCAACTTCCCTGCCTGTTACCTCCTACTTCCAGTGCTCTTTGAAGAGCCAGGTGCCAGGCGGAGTGACAATAGACCCTTGAGGGGAAGGGTCACCCCCAGTCCCAGCCCTCCCCTGTGCCTGGACCCCCGCCGGGCTGGGCTGCGCCCTGCCCACAGGATCCTGGCCCTGCCCCCACCCGCTGGCCAGGCTTCCCGGGCAGAGGGAGGCGTCCGCAGGCTGCCCTCTGACTGGGCAGACGTCCAGGGTGGAGCAGGAGGATGTGGGGCGGGGGAGGGCATGAGGCTCCTGGTGGCCCTGGAAAGAGGGACACTAACAACAC
>NW_021899813.1:0-594 GCF_006229205.1 Suricata suricatta
AGCCACCCAGGCGCCCCATTGACTCATTTTTTAATACCTAAAAGTAGAACTTTGGGACTCTGAAGGGCTTTAAAAAACCATGTCACCAGCAAAAAGAAATTGTTTTGTATCAGTTATTTCCTTTCTTGGCTTATCTCATTCACTAGAAACTATGACACAATATTGCAGAATGACGGTAGAAATATTCCATTCTAGCTCCTGATCATAACAGAGGTAGATTAAGTGTTTTGCCACTTAGGGTAATATTTGCTGGGGGATTTTGGTGAGTGGTCTTTATCATATTTAGCTTGTTTACTTTATTTTTATTACTTGGCTTTCTTAAGAATTCTATAAGATGCATTTTCAAAATCGATTCCTATAATCCTATGATTTTTCTCTTTGGACATTCTGTTGGAATGGGCTCCAGGGGTAGACATACCTTGTTCCCATCTATTCCTGCATTCCTGAAGGGTCACGGGATAATACGACCCTAAAACTTCACCAGGTTCTACTTGCTTTTTGTTTTTTATTTTGCATCAGTACTCACAAGTTAGATTGGTTGGTACTTTTAAATTTCCATCTAGACCTTCTTTATTAGAGTTCAGGATTAGAATT
>NW_021899814.1:0-594 GCF_006229205.1 Suricata suricatta
CCCCCCCCCCATTGTGCTCGAGTGCTTGGTTCAAAGTACATTTCTCGGCCGCCTCAGGTACCTTCTGCGTCTGCTTGGCTCTCTGCCAGCAGAGCGCCTGCCCCTGCACCCCCAGGGCGCTGCCTTCCGCCCTCACCCCTGCAGTGCTGTGAAGACGGTGGGAAGGGAGAAGGGGAGTGGAAGCAGTCGACTGTGTTTAGTTGTATTTCTTTTTTTAATCTATTTTTCCCCCCTCCAAGCCTGCCAGTCTCTGAAGTCAAACAATAGGCAGTATGATGTGTTTGTGCCTGATCATGTTGTGATTCCTCTCTTGGTGGGATGGGATGTTCTGCTCCCACAGGGATTATACTTTATATACAGACTTGTCTTGTTTAGATTCTATAATTACCCCCTGTACTGAGATTCATATTAAATTCCATGTATTTTTGTTATATATCTTCACAATGTGAACCATTAAAAGGTATTAACATCCGCGCCGTGTGCCTCCTTACTGAACGGTGGTGGCGGGATTCACGTGAGTGCCCAGCAGAGCGGAGGTTTGTGTTGTTCACGTGGAAGTGCCGATTCCATTCTTCAGCTCACTTTGGGTCTTGG
>NW_021899815.1:0-594 GCF_006229205.1 Suricata suricatta
TCCAATTTGTCAGTTTTTCTTTTATGTATTGTGCTTGGTCAAGACTAAGAACTCTTTGGCTAATCATAGATCCCAAAGATTTGTCTTTTATTTTTTTTGAGTTATATAGTTTTTCGTTTTACACTTAACAATTTATTTTGAGTTACTTTTTGTGTAAGATGAGAGAGTTCCTTCATTGAGTTGGTTTAGCAACTTTGTAAAAAATCAGCATATTTATATGGGTTTGTTCATACGGTTTTTCTTTTGTAACTTATCACTGTGGTAGAATAAAGACCACTTGTTATGGTGTGTAACTCTTTATACATTGTTAGATTTGCTTTTTATGCATTGTTAGATTTTACTGAATGTTTTTCATGAGAGATAGCGGTCTGCAGTTTTGTTTGTTTGTAGTACTATCTTCATATGTTTTTGGTATCAGGATAATTCTGACCTCATAAAATGAGTGGGGAAATGTTTCTCTTTTATTTTCAGAAAGAGAGTGTATAAAATTGTTGGGTGTTATTCTTTAGTTGTTTAGTAGAATTCTCCACTGAAGTTATCTGGGTATGGAAGTTTCTTTCCTGATATCTTAAATTACAGATTCAATTTCTCTTA
>NW_021899816.1:0-594 GCF_006229205.1 Suricata suricatta
AAATTTAAAAAAATAGAAAAAGTTATAATCCAACTATTTTTTGGTGGAACTACTAGATTTAAAATTGAGGCAGAAAGCTCATAGATAGAACTAATGATTTCAGGACAGGACAAACTGTTCTCCAGCATCCCTGTGCATAGCATGCAAGCTTAGCTAATGCCAGGGAGAGTTGGGGCACATAGTCACAGTTAAATAATCTGCGGGTAATATGAAGGTTATTGAGGCATTTTACTGGGATCAAGCTGGGAATAATTGTCAAAATTCCTCATTGTGAAGTTTCACTGTCATTAATCCTTTTCATCTTTGTAATTTTATTTTCTTTGAGTTTAATGTTTATTTATTTATTGTGTGAGAGAGAGAGAGAGAGGGATACCCAGGAGGTGCAGAGACAGAGGGAGAGAGAATGCTAAGCAGGCTCTGTGCTGTGCTGTCAGTGCGGAGACCAAGGGCGGGGGGTCGGGGGGACCTATGAACTGTGAGATGATAACCTGAGCTAAAAGCCAAGAGTCTGAGGCTTACCCCACTAAGCCACCCAGGCACCCCCATCTGTGTTCTTAAATCACAAAATCAATAACAGAAGCAGAAAATTTAAAT
>NW_021899817.1:0-594 GCF_006229205.1 Suricata suricatta
GGGGTCTGCTGCGCCCTGAGAAGACAGAGGGGGGGGTCTGCTGCGCCCTGAGAAGACGGAGGGGGGGGGTCTGCTGTGCCCTGAGAAGATGGAGGGGGGATCTGCTGCATCCTGAGAAGACGGAGGGGGGGGGTTCTGCTGCGCCCTGAGAAGACGGAGGGGGATCTGCTGCGCCCTGAGAAGGCAGAGGAGCCACAGCGGCTGGCCTCCACTTGCTGCCTGTGAACAGGTGGCCCCCGGAGTGCACCCGGGTCCTTGGCCTGTCAGCCAGTCCTGGAATGGGGAGGAGGCTCCTGATTCTCTGAGCAGTGCAGGGGACCCCTCCCCCCCGCCGTCACTGATGGAAATTTAGGAACGAGTGGCCCGAACTCATAGGGGAGGGACCCTACCGCTTTCCCTGGAGCTGAGATGCCAGCACATCTGGGACAGGAGTGTCCCCAGCAACAGGCCTGGAGTTTCAAGGGACCCAAGGGACACCTGAGCTTCCATCACCTGCGGGACAGGAGTTATACTCAGGAGTTAGGGGACTCCCCTCTCGCCCCTGGAGCTTGGAGGCCCCTCTGCAGTGTGTCCAGCTCACCAGCACATGTTTCC
>NW_021899818.1:0-594 GCF_006229205.1 Suricata suricatta
TTTTTTTAATGAATTTACTTTCATTCATCCACAGCATGGATCTGCCCCTCTGTACCTCAAACGGCTGAGATTAGTTGTGACTTGGAGTTGCCATTTTGTTTTGTATAATGACCTCATCTGATTTTTATTTTTTATTCTATAAAATTTTCCATGCACTATCCTTGTGGAATTGACATAACAAATAGTGCTTAATCAGATTTTTGTATCGCTGATGCTACCTATATCTTTAGAAAGACTTGAAGTAACCATATTTAACCTTAAAATGTCACAGATTTTAGGTGTCCAGATCTAATAGAAAAGGTTTTGGGGTCCTAAACGTGGTTTAACATTTGTAATGGTATTATCCATGTGACACACACATATAATTTTAACTCCTTATTAATGTTTCAAAATTTTTATTAAGAAAAGCATCTTGGGGGTGCCCAGGTGGCTCAGTTGGTTAAGCATCCGGCTTCAGTTCAGGTCATGATCTCATGGTTCGTGGGTTCGAGCCCTGCATCAGGCTCTGTGCTGACAGCTAGCTCAGAGCCTGGAGGCTGCTTTGGATTCTGTTTCTCCCTCTCTCTGACCCTCCCCTGCTCGTGCTGTCTCTCT
>NW_021899819.1:0-594 GCF_006229205.1 Suricata suricatta
GTTTGTGCTCTTGTTTCCCTTGCCTCTGGAGACATGTTGAGTAAAAAGTTGCTGCAGCCAAGGTTAAAGAAGTTTTTGCCTACTTTCTCCTTGAGGATTTTGATGGCTTCCTATCTTACAATTAGGTCTTTCATCCATTTTGAGTTTATTTTTGTGTATGGTGTCCAGGTTCATTTTTCTGCATGTTGCTGTCATTTTCACAGCACTGCTTGCTGAAGAGACTGTTTTTATTCCATTGGATATTCTTTTCCTGCTTTGTCAAAGATTAGTTGGTCATACATTTGTGGGTCCATATCTGGGTTCTCTATTCTGTTCCATTGATCTGAGTGTCTGATTTTGTGCCAGTACCATACTTTCTTGATTACGGCTTTGTAAAACATCTTGAAGTCCAGGATTGTGATGTCTCCAGCTTTGGTTTTCTTTTTCAAGATTGTTTTGGCTATTTGGAGTCTTTTCTGGTTCCATACAAATTTTAGGATAGTTTTTTCTAGCTCTGTGAAGAATGCTGGTGTTATTTTGACAGACATTGCACTCAATATGTAGATTGCTTTGAGTAGTATTGATATTTTAATGATATTTGTTCTTCCTATCCAG
>NW_021899820.1:0-594 GCF_006229205.1 Suricata suricatta
ATGCCTCCCACGGTCCCATCCACCTGCTCCTAAGAAGCGCATTGGAGCCTCAGTCCACCAAGCTCTCACTATCTATCCTGATGTCCTAGTTACTGTCTCTCTCTCCCTCCAGACCGCGGTCTTGGAACGCGAAGAGCCGTCTCCAGCGTCCCCTCGACCTGACGCCGATCACCGGGCCTGACATACAGTTCGTGCGCAAAAATATTGTGATGAAGTTGGCACTTGGCGAAAATGCCCCTGGCTCTCCTCCTCATTAGCTTTTCCCTCCAACCCTCTGGGCATTGGGATTTCTTGCAGAGAAGAGACCTAGAGGCTACGGTGCCCTGAACTTGGCCCAGAGAGTGGCTGGTCCGGGAGAAAGGTAGTGTTAAGGAGCTAGAAGTTCAGAGCAGGTAGGCGGGAAGGGGGGAGAGAAAAGGAGAGGGGGGCGGAAGGGAGATGCAGGAGAGGAGAGAGAAAGCTGTGTCCGGTCCCCCGGTCGCCAGGCGTCGCGCCCCCGGTGGGGTGCCGCAGCGGAGACCGCACCGGGCGCTGCACCCCTCCCCCTCCCGGCGGGCGGCGAGCGCTGGGGGTGGGGGCGCCCGAACCGAGGTG
>NW_021899821.1:0-594 GCF_006229205.1 Suricata suricatta
GGGATAGTCCTTAAGCTTAGCATTCATCAACCTTGAAATGATTATCAGTAGCTATTTAGAGAACATCGACGGCCCTATTTTTTTAAGTGATCTTCCAAATATTTCTAAACAGAAGTGAAAAATCTAACTCTATTGTACATTTCTCATGCTATGAGAAATACTGAGATATAAATACATAAAATATACAATTTCAATTTAATTTATAATATATATAAATATATAAAAACATATAAAATATAAGATATGTATATAGTATAAATGCTCACATATTTCACAAAATCCCACTTCCTTATTACTAATCTGGCCCAGTTTCTATATTTAGGGAGTGGATACAAGTTATTTTTTTTACCTTTGATTCCTTATGAATCCTCCATCAATACTGTAAGATCTGGCAAGAATTATATTTCTCTTTGTATATTTTCCATTGTTCCACTTATAACAAATAAGCCCCCTGAAGACTGGTGGCAAGTCTGAAAGCTTCTGTGCTCTTGTCAAGGGGGCAGGATGGAAATGCCATTATAGAAATTCCATAGCCTGGTTCCATTCTGTCACCTGTCATGTGGAACCATAGCCCTCTCTACCTGCCTGCCTCTC
>NW_021899822.1:0-594 GCF_006229205.1 Suricata suricatta
AAAAAATAGAAAGCAACAAGTGTTGGTTCTGGACAAACTGTAACCTTTGTATTGGTAATGACAGTGGTACAGGCCCTGTGGAAATCTGTTTGATGATTCGTCGGAACGTTAAACATTGAATGACCTAGTTATTCCCCTGTTGGGCATATACCACAAATAATTCAGATCAAAAACTCAGATAAATGCTTGTTTATCAGTGTTTATTGCTGCATTATTTATAACACTCAAAAGATGAGAACAAAACAAAGTTCATTAACAGATGTATGAATAAACACAATATGTATGCACATGCAATGAAATATTATTTAACATAAAAAAGAATGAAATTCTGATACAGGCTCTAATAGGGATGAACCTTGAAAACATTTTGCTGAGATAAATAAGGCAGAAACAAAAGGACAAATGTGATTCCACTTACGTAAAAAATCTAAAAAGGTAAATTTCTGGAGACAGAAGATTGATTAGAGATTGACAGAGGCAGAGGGAATGAGGAGTTATTGTTTCGTGGTCACAGAGTTCCTATTTCGAATGATAAAAGTAATTTGAAGATAGTGGTGATGACAATACTGTAATAGATGATTTTGAATATAATTA
>NW_021899823.1:0-1351 GCF_006229205.1 Suricata suricatta
AAGAGGCAGTCTTTTTTTCCATTGGAAACTCTTTCCTGCTTTGTCAAAGATTAATTGACCATACATTTGTGGGCCTGGTTCTGGGTTCTCTATTCTATTCCATTGGTCTATGTGTCTGTTTTTGTGCCAATACCATACTGTCTTGATGATGACAGCTTTGTAGTAGAGGCTAAAGTCTGGGATTGTGATGCCTCCTATTTTGGTTTTCTTCTTCAATATAACTTTGGCTATTTGGGGTCTTTTGTGGTTCCATACGAATTTAAGGATAGTTTGTTCTAGTTTTGAGAAGAATATTGGTGCAATTTTGATGGAGATTTCATTGACTGTGTAGATTGCTTTGGGTAGTAATGACATTTTCACAATGTTTATTCTTCTGATCCATGAGCAGGGAATGTTTTTCCATTTCTTGGCGTCTTCTTCAATCTCTTTTATAAGTTTTCTATAGTTTTCATCATATAGGTCTTTTACATCCTTGGTTAGGTTTACTCCTAGGTATTTTATGGTTTTTTGTGCAATCATGAATGCGATCAGTTTTTTGATTTCTATTTCTGCTGCTTCATTATTGGTATATAAATGCCAATTAAGTAATTATTGTGATGGAAATTTGTTATGTCTGTCTCCCCAAATAAAGCATAAGCTTCATCAAGGAAGTTGTATCTGTTTTGGAGCCCTTTCTGCAACAAGTAACAGAAAAACCTAACCATGGTTTAAACAAATAGGAATTGACCTTCTTTGGGTAAAAAGAAATACAGAAGTAGTGGCTGCTAGTAATGTTCTGAAGGCTTAACAATATCAGAGTGTCTCTTTATGTTTTAAATTTAAATTTTAGTTTGTAAACATATAGTGCAATATTGATTTGTGGAGTAGAATTCAGTGATTCGTCACTTACCACTCACCACCCTCCATCGACCCTCAGTTTGTTCTCTATCATTAACAATCTCTTGTGTTTTATTTGTCTCCCGTCTCTTTATGCCCCTCCCATATGTTCATCTGTTTTGTTTCTTAAATTCCACGTATGAATGAAATAATATGGCACTTTTCTTTTTCTGACTTATTTCACTTAGCATAATACATTCTAGCTCCATCCACATCATTATAAATGGCAAGGTTTCATTCTTTTTAATGGCTGAGTAATATTCCATTATATATGTATGTGTGTGTATATATATACAACATCTTCTTTATTCATCAGTTGATGGACATTTGGGCTCTTTCCATAGTTTGGCTTTTGTTGATAATGAAAGATAGCTCTTTGCTTCAGTGGTTCAAAATGGCTGCTTCAGCTCCAACCATCACATTAAAATCAAGGCTGGAAGAAAGGAAAAGTAATGAAGAAAATTACTTCTGTCTC
>NW_021899824.1:0-594 GCF_006229205.1 Suricata suricatta
ATATACACATATGTGCACACATGTAGGCACATGCATGCACACATGTCCACACATACACATGCATGCACACACATTTCCACACATACACACACCACACACTCACACACACATACACACATGTGGCCACACATACCTACACACACACAGGCACATGCACACACATGCATGCACAAATGCACACACACACACATATACACGCATGCATCTCCTTTATGCTAAAATATCCAACTCAGCTGTGACAGGGAAGGCAGGCTGATTCACCCTGTGGCTGATTTTGTTGGTTTTAGAGGATTTTGAAAGGTTTGAAAGGATATTGTTGGTGACAAATAGACATTTTAAAAATGTCAAGTCACTCTCAAAATGGACGCTCCTCCCTTAATAGGCTCTTGCTGATCGTTTAAGCGCTACAAGGCCTCCCACAGATAGGTGCCCAGCTCCTGCTCTAGACATTTCAGAAGGCTGAGCTGGGCTGGCATCTCCCACTGAGACAATACTCCAGTGACAGAGCTCTCACGTAAATTATATGGAATTAGGCGATGGGCAAGGGGAGAGACTTTATTACTCAGAGCTAAAACAATCTACCAAATAAATTGC
>NW_021899825.1:0-594 GCF_006229205.1 Suricata suricatta
TCCTCACAGATGAGCCCGGGGAACAAAGATGGGAGGGAGGAGGGAAACAGAAAGCCAACGGCAGGCAGGCACTGAAGTAATGATTGTGACAGGCAGGTCCCTGGTGTGTGGGAAAATGTGTGGTTGGGGGGAGAGAGGCTGAGGGGAAACAAGGTATTTGTGTTGTCTCAAAATCTTCGCCGCTACTGCTGACACTGCGCCCACCACGGGACCCCAGGGACCCAGGGCCTCCTCTCCAAGGGCCGGACAGGCCCCCATGGTGACCCCAAGGGGCGAGCTGCGCGGAGAACAGCTGTGTGGTGTTCTGGCTGAAAAGGTGATCGCCTGGGCGTGGTCAGGACAAGCGCAGCGAAGGGACATTTTCCGGAAGCGTCCGGCCAGTGCTCTTCAGAAGGGGGTCAAGGCCATGAGGAACCAGGATGACCGAGGAGCTGCCCTCTGCACGGAGGAGACTCGGGAGCCCTGCAGGCTCAGTGCAAGGGGGGACGCGGAACAGAAAGGGGACCCTGCTGGGAAGACCGGAGAAATCCAAGTGGGTCCACAGTGTGTGGGACAGCATCTTAGCCGCACGAGTTTCCTGGACGGTCAGCACAG
>NW_021899826.1:0-594 GCF_006229205.1 Suricata suricatta
TTCAAGTGGGGACAGTTCAGCCTCGTGGTAACGCTAAGGGCAAGGATGGCTGATCATGAGAAGCAGGAAGGCTCTGTCACGGATACTCCCGGTGCCAGGGAGACCTGGTGAAATCCAGCATGGTGTGAACCCTTCCATCCTGGTCACTCAGAGAAGGGAGAGGACAGGCAGAATGCCCTGGGAAGCCCAGGACCAGCTCAGCAGAGTCTCCTCAGGCACGGAGCACATACCTCGCATGAGCATGGACAATGACAGCACATTGATGTAGGGTTCTGTTGGAGTGAGGTGGGGGGGCTGATCCCCATACTTGCTCACAATTTTTTTTTCCAACACGGGGCTTTAAGCACCAGAATTGGCATAAGCACTCTCCTCTGTCCCTATATCCTAGAGGCAAATTTAACGCAGCCGGGAAGCTTAGGGTCTCTTATCTGACTGGGTGTGGAGCGTCTATGTCCCGTAGGGGTGACTGGGTGGTTTTCAGAGTAGGACAGAGGCAACTCTGCTTGCTGAAAGAAGTCTACCCTGGGCATCTTTGTCTGAGGAATTCACTAGAGCTAGAACAACTCAGCAATTTACACCTCAACCATCTCACGC
>NW_021899827.1:0-594 GCF_006229205.1 Suricata suricatta
GGAGTGGGGGTGCGGTCCGTCCAGCGGGACACAGTCCTCACCGTGTGGCCTGGGCTGGGAGGTCTCCAGACTCCGTTAGGGTGGAGCTGACAGAGCACGTGGACTGGGGCGGGTCCCCCCTGGAGCAGCCCCTTGCTGAGCCACCGCCTGGGACGCTGTGTCCGGGCTGCCCTGCTGGCGGCCAGCTCTGTCCTGTACTTTGCAGCTCAAGAGTCAGAGAGTCACCAGTCGGGTCACTGTCACCACTCACATCCTTCCGTCTTCTTTGTGTCCTGTGTTCAACTGATATCTCTGGCATGTCTCTACTTTATGGGCCTGAGTGCAATAATATAATGCAAACTACATTTTCTCCTGATTATCTTTTGTTTTGAATTCATCATGCTTGAGTACACTACAAGACAAAAAGCAAATCCAAAAAAAAGCACAAATACAAATCCACCATCAGCAGGGTCCTGGCGGAAGCAAACAGACCATCACTCAAAAGCCTATTTTTCTCTTTTCCCCTCAGATACCAGGTGTCCCCACAGGACCATGAATAAGGACACATGTGTTGACATATGTCCAGGCTGATCTGTGAGTGGCCGAGACCGTGCA
>NW_021899828.1:0-594 GCF_006229205.1 Suricata suricatta
ACATTTCATCGCATTTGGATTCTGATCCCAGCCCCTTGTCCTCCAAAATAAGAATCTCTTTCTGTAAGCAATAAGTTAACCAAGTTTTTAAATAGTGGCATGGCATAAAAACTATCCTTTCCTGTGGTAGGCAGAACAACGACCCCACCCAAGATACCCATGTGCTAATCCCCAGAATTTATCAATATATTAGGTTATACGGCAAAGTGCAATTAAAGCTGCAGGTGGAATTAAAGCTGCTACTCAGATGTGGGATAGGGTGGTTAACCTGGATTATCCAGATGGACCCAGTATAATCACAAGGGTTTTGAAAGTGGGAAAGGGTAGGAGCTCCTGCATCACTCAGTCAGTTAAGCATCAGACTCCTGACTTCGGCTCAGGTCATCATCTCAGAGTTCATGAGCTTGAGCCCCAGATCGGGCTCTGTGCTGACAGTGCAGAGCCTGCCTGGGATTCTCTGTCTCCCTATCTCTCTGCCCCCACTTGCATAGGCTCTCTCTCTCTCTCTCTCTCTCTCTCTCAAAATAAATAAATAAACTTTAAATCTTTTTTTTATGTTTTTATTTATTTTTGAGAGATAGAGCATGAGCAGGG
>NW_021899829.1:0-594 GCF_006229205.1 Suricata suricatta
CCAAAACCAAAACAATACAAAACAAAACAAATATCTCCAACTCCTTCCTGCTAATCCTTTGTAGTTTATACCCGTCTTCCTCAGTTTGGCAATTTCTGTCCACATACTTTTGCCTATTTTTAGAATGCCATACAATGGAATCATACAGTATATAGGCTTTTGATTCTAGGATATTTTTACTTAGTATAACACATTTGAGAATAATCCATGTTATTGCATATATCAGTAGTTTGTTTCTTATTATGACTGAACAGTATTCCATTTTGTGAAAGTGTCAATAGTTTGTCCATTTATCCATTGAAACTAATTTATATTGCTTCTGGCAATTATGGGTAGAGCTACCATGAATATTCATTACAAGTTTTTGTGTAAATGCAACTTTTCATTTCTTTTGGGGAAATATATAAAAGTGGAACCATTGGCTCATCTGATGCACATGTTTAACCTAAAAAAAAGTGAAATATTTTCCAGAGTGTCTGTAGCATTTTATATCCCAATCAGCAATGTATGAAATTTCCAGGTCTCAGCATCTTTGATATTATAAATATATATATTTTAGCATCCTAAAATGTGTGCAGAGGTATCTCATGGCAA
>NW_021899830.1:0-594 GCF_006229205.1 Suricata suricatta
ACATCATAGCCCATACTAAAACTCTTTGTGCCCAAACCAGCTTCTCTTAATCAATTGTACTAAGTTGAAATCTTGTCTTACTTTCTTGTTATCTACACCCCCTTATTCAGTGTGTAACCTAATTCTAATCCTTATTTCCAAATATCCAAGAGTTCTTCATTTCTTTCCATTTCTATAGTTCAAGTCTAAATCAGCCCATCGCTTAACTAGAGCAAAAGTCTGATTACGGTTTTCAATTGTACTCCCTTACCCTCCAAGCCCTTCAACAAATTTCTGTCAAATCATCATTTTAAAGCCTATCTGTTGTGGTCATTCTTAATAGAGACCATGATACAGTCTCTACTTTGTATTTAATGTTTTCCCTTTGCTGGACTCTGTACCTCTACAACTTTGCTTCTTTCTATGCCATGGCCTGCATGCCCTACTCCACACCCCACTTACCTTCTTTCTTTTCTCCTCATCCATTTTTATAATGCCATGCTATGCTATCCCCTTCACTTCTATTCACTCTTTCTCCCCTGCCTTCTCATAGATTCTGCCCTTAGTTCAAGACTCATTTCCAGTTTTTTCATCAAGTTTTCCCAACTCCCATTG
>NW_021899831.1:0-594 GCF_006229205.1 Suricata suricatta
GGAGTGGCTTATTAATACATAAAGTAGACCTCAGAACAAAGACAATTACCTGAGCTAGAGAGGCATGTTACATGACGAAAAAGGTCAGCCCTAAATGAAGACATAGCAACCCTGAACATGTATGCACCAAACAACAGAGCAGGAAAATACGTAAGGCAAAAACTGATAGAACTACAAGGCAAAATAGAGAAGTCC
Source organism: Suricata suricatta (assembly GCF_006229205.1). Taxonomy (NCBI): domain Eukaryota; kingdom Metazoa; phylum Chordata; class Mammalia; order Carnivora; family Herpestidae; genus Suricata; species Suricata suricatta. Next base: position 196 of record NW_021899831.1, read on the forward strand.
ACAATTATGGCTGGAGGCTTCACAACTGATAGAACAATGAGACAGAAGATCAGCAGGATTTTAAGAACCAACATCATCACCAACCGACAGGTTCCATCACATTTCTCCAACACTCCCCCCAACAATAGCAGAATACACAGTCTTTCAAGTGCCCCGGAACATATACCACTACAGACTACATCACTGACACTCTCCTTTGGTCCTGCACTACTTTAAACTTTGAGGGGTGTAGGCGGGTTTGTGTGAAACTGGTCAGAAAGTAAGGAAATAGATCAATTTTGATGCCTAAGGCCAGTCTGCACACGGATGTGCTATTTCTCAGACGGAGGATGGGCTTTCTGCTTACAGACCAGGGCATGGTGGGACCGGAACCCGAGTGGGTGTGTTTCCCAATCTGTG
>NW_021899832.1:0-594 GCF_006229205.1 Suricata suricatta
TTACTGGATGCTCTAGGGGAGAATCCATTTCCTTGCACTTTCTAGCATCCAGAGATGCATTTCTTGGCTTGTAGGACTCTTCCTTAACTTTTTAAAAAAATAGTTTTTGCCAAATTGGTTTCCATATAACACCCAGTGCACTTCCCCACAAATGTCCTCTTCTTCCTTAACTTTTGAAGACATCTTTTTAGCATCTTAGCATCTTGCCTTAGTTCTCACATTGGCTGCTTCTTTTGTGCCAAATCTCCTCCACATTCCTTTTATAAAGACAGTTGGGTTTTCCCTTAGGGCCCATTCAGATAATTCAGGATATTCTCTCCATCCTCAAATTCTTATTTTAATCATGATTATGAAGTCTCTTTTGCCATATGAGGCAATATTTACATTTTAGATGATTAGCATGTGGGTCTCTTTAGGGGCCATTATTCAATTCATCACAGTGCTCAAAGCCACAATCTAAATTTACCTGTTTAATATTTTTTTTAGCTGGATGTGCTACTTTCCAGTACCATCTGGATGACCAAATTAGTCACTTTGATTTCACATATTACTAAATATACTGGTATTAAATAAAATTAAAATGTTACCTTTCCC
>NW_021899833.1:0-594 GCF_006229205.1 Suricata suricatta
ACTGGAGTTACGTAACATAATTGAGTTTGGTGTAGCTCGGTGAAACACACAAGAAAATCGAGAGGCTCGTTTCTATGACAACCAAGATGAATCTCTGGAATGACTCATTGGAGTCCGGTCATTAAACAGAACTGCCGTCAGCTCGGGGCGAGGCTGAGGACAAACTAAAACAAGGAGAAAACTTAAAACTGTAAAATGATTTTGCATTCAGACGAGGGGCCAGGTTTCACCTTTCTCTTAAAAAAAATAAATCCTCAAACAAGGCACCATAAGTAATGGGCATTTGATTGCAAATAATCAACTGGGATCTTTAATAAATCCCCGTCCCAGTGAGCTTTTGGCCATAACTAAAAGAATCAGAGCACGGATGCACATTTATGTATTTTAAGTGAAAATAGTGATTTTTCCCTTACTACACTTTCTTCATCAGTGGGTCGAATGAAGGCGTCTCTTCTATCTGGTGAGAACCCCCCGAATCCTGCCCGGGGACCTCCTGGCCCATATGAACCCCTGCTCACAGAGCACCCCCACGGGACACGAGACGGGAGCCCAGAGCCAGCAGCCCCTACCTCTGCCCCCGCTGTCCTGTGCGCG
>NW_021899834.1:0-1351 GCF_006229205.1 Suricata suricatta
CTAAAGACTAGTTCTATGTAATTTCTTCTAGTGAAGTGTAGTATGTCAATTCATTAAGGAGATTGTCATACTCTTTCGTCTGTTTAGCACATCATTGAGGATTTATGCAACAGGCTTGGAGCTAATCCTTAGAGTACAAAGATCATTTATGGATGGAACAATATGAACCTGTCCACTTACAGCTCACCAAAATGAAGCATATGATTGTTTCAGAGGACAAATTCCTGTTTGGTGAAGTAATATTGAGAAGAGAACAGGAAGGATTTGAATGTTGAGCTAAGGAACTAGGAAATTGACCTTTTTGCCGATACAATCTACCAGCCAACAAAGCTGGCCCCTACTAGCCCTGGTTTTCGCTAAGAATTTTAAATCTGGCGTATTTCACTATCCAGTGAGGCTTTGAAACACTTCTGTGTAATAGGGATAGCTCTAAGGCCTTCAGTTGGGTTTTTAAAAAATCAGCTTCTGAAACCCAAAATGAAGGAAGCTTTTGTCAACTCACAGAAGGGGCAGAGATGTTTTCCTTAAGCACAATAAAGTGGAGGAAGGTTTCATTTCATATAAAAGAAGAGATTTTCTTGGTTCAGAGAAAGACTGTAAGGAAACACACAAACGTAATTTCCTTGGAAGGAGGAGGTGGGATTATAAATGACTTAATGTTTTTAAAATATGTTTCTACCTTTTTAAAGAGAGGTCTAGATTTTATGGTAAGGAGAAAAACTTAAAAAACAATGAAATGGAGTAACCTTACAAGGTTTGCCAGTTGTGCTGCTTTACTTAAACTGCACTAAGGTCTGTCTGTGTACATTCACAGAAAGCCAAACCAACAAATGAAACAGCGATTGCAGAAGGCCTATGAGAAATCTTTTTCCAAAAATAGTACTATTATCAATTACTCAGGGGTTCTTGTAAAGTAATGGCTCATCGAGCCCTCCTCAGCTGACACAAAATCCCGATAGGCTGTTAGCATGGGCCATGCTTTTGTGGATGGCCAGGAGCCAGTATTCCCACGAGGAGCACAGCACCTCTGCCTTTGAACAGTTTCTCAAGGGCAGACCGCACGTGGTTCTCCCCCTTCCTGCCAAAAAGAAGAGGATGTGAAACTCTTCCAACACTGAAATATTAAAAAGAAAAATCTCTCAAGAGAAGGCCTAAACTAGTGTAGATAAATCTGAACATTACTTGATACTATTTGGGACAGGTAATACAGCAGCATTAATGAAATATTATGGATTAAAATGAAAATACTTTCCTCTTAAATGGAAGTAGTTTTGAAATCAATTTGACAAGTTTTAAGAAGGAAAATACACAGTTGACCCTTGAATAACATGGGTTTAACGACTAGGGTCCA
>NW_021899835.1:0-594 GCF_006229205.1 Suricata suricatta
CACTCTACTTTAAATTCCTTCTACCTCCACCCTTAGCACACCTGATTACCTTCCTTTATAATTTTTCATACACTTATCATCTTCTAAAGTAAATTTTCATTGATAATGGTCTTTCCCCATTCATTAGAAATATAAACTTGATGAAGGTAGACATTTTTTGTCTTTCCTGTTCATTGATATTTTCCCAGCACAAAGAATATTGCTTGGCACAAAGAAGGTGTTCAGTAAGTATGTATTGAGCTAATGAATGGATTAATGGTTTGGAGATTGAGAATTTTTGTTTCAAAATGTTCTCTTAATAGTTTATACAATGGTAGAAGCCCTCACTACAGCTGAGGTAAGGAATAGTCCCACTTTGTCTTATTTTAATTTATGTAAGCTTTTATTTAAATTATAGTTAGTTAATATATAGTTTAATATTGGTTTCAGGAGGTTTCATCACAAAAAGTGAACTCCTTAGTACCCATGACCCATTTAGCCCATCACCTGCCCACCTCCCCTCCAGCAACCCTCAGTTTATTCTCTATAGTTAAGTCTCTTACGGTTCGCTTCTCTCTGTTTTTTCCCCTTCCCCTATGTTCATGTGTGTTTTTT
>NW_021899836.1:0-594 GCF_006229205.1 Suricata suricatta
CTATGAACTTTTTCATACAAGCGGTTATGTGAACCTATGTTCTCATTCCTTTTGGGGGAAAGAATTAGGAGTGAAAAGGCTGAATCCTGTGGTCGCTACATTAAATTAACCTTTATAGACAGCACAATCTTGGATTCTGGGTTTGGAACCTCTGTGTGAATTTTTCCCTTTAATGATACAATTTAATCCATATATATTTATGGACCCAACTGATCTATAGAGCCTCATTTTATTTTTGTATACTTTCTTCTTATTTTTCTATGCTTTCTTCTTATTTTTCTATTTAGATGTTTTCCTAAATAACTTTTTCCCCTGTTGTAACATTTCCCAAACTATGTTCTATAGGATAACGGCCCTGTGGGGAGGCTGTGCAAAAAGTTGTGTTCATAATCAAATAAATTGAAGAAATGCTTCTTCTTAGAGAATTACAATTTGTATTAGTATATTAAGGGCCCTGAGAAGTCCTGCTGAGAGCCCCCCTAACGGGTTCCCCTTGCTTTTAGACCAAATCCCAGGCCCTTAGCACACCTGTGAACTCCTGCAATCTGGTCACTACTGATTTCATGCCACTGTCTGATTGACTAGTTCTGGGAA
>NW_021899837.1:0-594 GCF_006229205.1 Suricata suricatta
TTTTTTTTTGTAACATAATTAATGCAAATGTTTGGACATCTTAGAATGGATCCTAAGTCGTACACTCCCCCTTCCCTAGAAGGAAAGGAAACTATTAACCAGAGCAACAATGTTGGATATTAAATAGCTACATCTTATCTTTGGCTTTCTTTCTTCTGATTCTTAAATACTGTTGAAAATGATTGCCCTTTTGTCTAATCGATTTAGAAATTTGACTAGGTTCTAACAAGTTAGTATAGTGGTAGCCATCTTTTCAGACCAATATTCATCGAAGATTTTAGCATTGGTTGAAAAGTAAAGATTTCACATACTATGGATTCCTTTAAGACTTTACAAATTACAGAGCTCCTAAACAAATTTGTCAATAAAAACAGTAAGCTATAGAAGTGAAGTTTCCTGAAAAGGTTATTGCGACTTATAATGAGACTCTTCCTACATATAACGCACTGCATTGGACTGTCCTCCTCAGTTAATTCACAGATATCAACAATCCCATGTAAAAATGAAAAAGTTTTGAAATTATCTCAGAAAATATCAGAGATCAGCACAAAGCTTATTTGTTATAGGACTGAGCTGGAAAAGTAAATTTTTTTT
>NW_021899838.1:0-594 GCF_006229205.1 Suricata suricatta
GGGGGTGGGCCGCGCGCTTCTCAGAAGACGCGGTGGGAGGGGGAGGCGTGCAAACCCTTGACTCCGCTATGGTTTTACTGTGAGACACGGTTTATGTTTTTATAAGGCGTCTCCCCTGCAACACACGCCGGCGCCAGCGTAGCCACGCCCGGGACTGAAGCCACGCCCCTCGGGTGGGCTTCCCTCCCACGATTCCCACATTCGGTGTGCACCCCCACGGTCTCCCCTCTTCTGTGTCCCTATTTCATCTCAAAATGCTGGTGACAGCATGACACGGATGTGCAGCTCACTCGCGGGTACAGCCTCTCCACGGAGGTGGAGGAGACGCGGCCCGTCCGTGCCCTGTCCCCAGCCGGGTCCCCGAGCCTCCAGCCGCACAGTCATGTCCCTCCCTGCGCTGCAGGAGGTCTCTCTCTCTCTTCTCTTCTGCGGTGTTGACACAGATTGCAGAAATGGGGAGGATGCTGGTCCACACTGGGTTTCCCTGGCCGTGGGGTGGGCCCACCTGCGCTGATGCTGAGTGATGCCTGGCGGCAGGTGTGAAAACAGGTGAGGAACTTGTGTCACCGAGCGCCACCGCATCTGTGAAGGCAG
>NW_021899839.1:0-594 GCF_006229205.1 Suricata suricatta
GCCATTCTTTTAAGAAGAGACCTAAAAGATTTTTTTTGACCTGGGTTGTGATAGCTCTTTTCCAGAGTAGGTGACAAATTAAGGCATAATTTGAGATTAGTAAACCATCGAGTTTACTTAAACTGAACTCTCTTAAGATATGTGTGTGTATGTGTGTGTGTACTGTGCTAACAAATGAGGTAATGGATGATTGATTGAAGAACTATGGTAGGCTACCAACTCCTCCTGAAAACATCAAGACATAATTTATTCATTTTAAAATCAAAATCACTTTGAAAAACAATATCTGGTCTTTACATATACTAAAGAAAGCATGACACCTTTTCAAATGTAAATGACATATTATTGGCAGCTCATTATTAATATTCCTTCCAACTTCCAAAGTTATTTTATGGGATGACAGGGTTTTTCAGATATGACATGTTTCCCAACTAACAGAGAATTTTCAAGTCTTTTAACCCTCTCTAGGATATGACCCTGAATGACTCTCTTCTCCATAACTTCTGGCTAAATTATTAGGTTTTATTTTATTATTTAGGTAATGGTCTTCCATCTTAATATTCATTTCCTATGAAAAGAGAACCAGAGAAATGG
>NW_021899840.1:0-594 GCF_006229205.1 Suricata suricatta
AAAAAAAAGAATTCAAGAGAATCAACCAAAAACCTAGCAGAATCATAACAAAAATTCAAAATAAATATATAAAAATACAAAAAAAATAAAGTGCAGCTAGAAATATATAACATTTATACTTAAGTGAAAATTTTGTTTTTGTCTTTTATGTTGCAGATTAGAGCATGCATTTATGCCTCTAATAATATTGTTATGTTATAAAAATTATTACTAACTTCCTCAAAAGTTATTACTGGTATTTAAGTAATAATGTCTTTAAAAGACTATACTTATGCCTTTGAAAGAAATGAATTAAGTGTTAAAGTTTGAACCTCTTAAGGTTACATATGTACAATGCGAAGGTACATTTAAGTAATTCTTAAACTTAATAAGTCTGGCAAGAGATAAATAACTGGTTTGAGGTTTATACTTATAGAGCAATTAAGTCAATTCACTAATGGACTAATATAAAGATATTTTTTAACATATAGTATACTGTCATTCAGATGAACTTCTTTTAAGTGTTTACATTTTTCTCTCTTTCATGGGAATGGAATCCTTGGCTTCTTTTACAAGAAGAGCAGGAGAAATACATTATAATGATTTTTATATGGA
>NW_021899841.1:0-594 GCF_006229205.1 Suricata suricatta
GCGTCGCCCAGCCTTGAGTTTCTATCCCTGTCCTAGTCCACCCCGAATGAAACAGATGGACCGCATCCAGGATCCAATTCTTCCTAAGCATCTTTGTGCAAGTGGGATTAGCAAAAGAATGAATTCATTTGCTGCCAAATGAGTTCCGCAGGCCTGTCTCCACCTTACACTGTAGGCCAGCAGAACAGCTCGGATTTGGGCATTGCTGGGAAAGAACGGTGGAAGTCTCTTCTCAATGCCATGGGTTACTGACGAGAGGGTTTTCAAGGGGCTGTCGTTCTCTCAGTGAATTCAAGCCATGCTTCATGTATTACCCACTTCCTCTTAAGCGTTACTATTGAAATTACTCCCAGAAAAAGCTGAGGATGAAAGAAACAATTCAATTCTGGACAATAATTTATCTCCCATCCTTACTCATCTCCTCTCTTAAACAAACTTACCACAGGGGGTCGGGGGGAGGCCAAAAAGGAAAATGAAAGTCTTTAAGGAATTCATGTCTCCAACACACATCTCTGATAACAGTTTCTAGGGACGGTAGGCTACCTCATATTGAAAAAATATCCCTTACACCCTCTTACACTGTAGGTGGGAATG
>NW_021899842.1:0-594 GCF_006229205.1 Suricata suricatta
GAAGCCCTTTATGACCTGTAAGTGAATAACCACGTGTGGAAATTTCTGGTCGTAAGCATGGGGTTATGCAAAGAGGAACATACACTGTTTTTGGAGGTTTTGAGCAACTGACAGATGGTGCTGGGTTGGAACGACTCTGGAGGAGAAATGATAGACCAGGCAAACTGGAGGGTGTTGTGTTCCAACGAGAGCAAAGTCATTGACAAAATGAAAACAGAACTCCACCCCAAACACAGAACTCCAGGGTGTGGCTGGAGACTGGACATTGGCGCCCAATGCCTCGGAGCCTAATGCTGGCCCGGGAGGGGTCAGGATGCATGAGAAATGAGAAACGAAGCCCAGGGAAGGTGCTCCTGCCAAAATCTTCTGTGGCACGGCTGGCTTCAAACTGGCCACAGGTACAAGGTGTCCCCCAGCCCCTTGTGATGGCACAGAGCTGTCGGGAGCTCCCAGTGTCTGCGGCTCCAGGGGAGGGATGGGTGGGTGAGCTCTCCAGCAGAGGGCATGAGTTGGCAAGATAAAGCAATAAAGGGAGGAATCTCAGAGGGATGGTGAGTTGGCCAGTGACTCGAGCAGAGAGCAGAGACCCCACCC
>NW_021899843.1:0-594 GCF_006229205.1 Suricata suricatta
TCCAATCGTTGCTATAATTTTTGTCTCTACATATTACTCTTACCTCAAACAGTCTGTTCCACAGCCAGGACGAATTGGTGAAGACCCCAGTGGCCCCGGATCCCAAGGCGACGTCCATGGCGCCTGCAAGCACAAGCCCTCGGAAGTCAGCATTCAGGGTCTTCAGGCATGATGTGTTTCCCCCCTGCTCCAACCAAAACTGCAGCCTTTAACTTGATTTTGATATATGCTTCATTTCCCAAATAGATAACCTTAGGAAATCCTTATTGTATACACTTAGTATCTTCCTAGTCCCTCAACCAGAAGTCACCTTCAAAGATTAAGGAAAATGTAAAAAAGAAACAATACCAAATGTCACCATTAATCTCATCCTCAGCATAACCATTACATATTTTAAATACTTCCTTCCAGATATTTTCTAAACTTTAAAAAAAAAAACCATAAGGCCATACTGTTCATGTCCAAGTATGTGTTTTTCCTCTTATGCTTTAAACATTTATTCCTCATGGGATGTGAGGGTGGCTCAGTTGGTTAAGCATCTGACTCTTGATTTCGGCTCAGGTCATGATCTCACAGGTCCTGAATTCAAGACCC
>NW_021899844.1:0-594 GCF_006229205.1 Suricata suricatta
AGGCCAGCGGGAGGGGCAGCTTGCACGGGTGCATGGCCCTCTGGCTGGTGGGCCCCCGGGGGCAGAGGTCTGAGCCCCCGACACTGGGGAGTCCGGGCGGGTCTGTTTACTTAGCTGGGCCACCTCACAACAGCGCTTCTGTCCTCCCTGGGCTGATGTCAAGCTGGCCCCGGGCAGGTGCAAGATGGACGGCGCCGAGGGGCCTGCCCCGGGTCCCTGTGTGCGTGCCCATGTCCTCCACCCCAGGTCCCCGTGTGTGTGTGTGCATGTCCCCCGCCCCGGGACCCCGTGTGTGTACATATGATTCTCCCCCTCCCCCTCTCTGTGCTTCAGCCCCCTCTGGGCAGAGGCTGCTGCCCCCGGGTGAGGACTGCCTCGGGAGGGGGCGGTGTCTTGTCCCCCCGCCTCCATCTGCTCCAACAGGCCCTGGGTCTTCGGCTCCCACCCCCTCCTACCTCCCTGTCTGCACCTCGCGGCCTGAGTGACTGCCTTAATAACTAACACAATTTGGGAACTATTTAAAGCATGTTGTGCATTTTTTCACTGCACAAGCAACAAACGCATTAATTGAATCATGATCTCCCCTAAGTGTGA
>NW_021899845.1:0-1351 GCF_006229205.1 Suricata suricatta
TCTTTTAGAACTCCCTCCCCCACAGACTGAGGAAATGCAAACCAGCTCCAACATCTGCTTTTCGCTTAAACTGCCAGTTAGGTCCACCCTGCCTATAGATATTCCCTGTGCTTCACTGATATAGTGAAGACATTTAGAAAGGACCCCCTTAATATTTCTACTCCCATGTCTAGCACCCTCTTTACATCTGTATCCCCCATCCACCCACAAACATTGCTTTTCTTCTTGTTCCGAATGGTTAGCTCTCCTTGCTCAACTCTAAGACCTAGCCCCCCATTTGTATATGGATACAACCATCTCATGCTCCATTCAAGTACTCTATCCATGAATCAATCTCCCTTTATGTTAAATTATAAATTTTACACTCCCATGACCCCATGTTACCCTGGGAACTTCCTGCATTAATTCTGTTCTTTGCTCTAGTCTTTTTTCTAAAGAGTGTTCTATATTTACTGTCTCTACTTTTCTAATTTCTCTCAGTTTTTAAAGTCTGCCACTTAACTAAAACTAACATTGTTAAGATTACCAATACTCTCCATTTTATCAACCTTTCTAGTCAATTTTTATTTTTTATTGTTTTCAATCTTCACACAATATTTGACAGAATACACCATTCTTTCTTTATAGTTATTGCTTTACTGGACTTCCCAGATTCTGCACTGTTCTCATTTTCTTTGATGTTAATGTCTACTCCTTCTGAGTCTCATCTTTATCCTTTCAGTGAACTATCTCTATACACTGAGATGTCTGGGAAATAAATTCTTAGGTAGCTTCCCTTCCCCTCATGAATGAGACCTAGGTGAATTTGAGCATCATTAATCTTTAATATGCTCAATTAACCAATGACTCTCAAATGTGCCGTCTCTCACGAGGTCCACATTCTCATTCTTAGAAGTCTATTGAATATTAGAAACTCAATGTCTAATAAACATCATAATTTTGACTCTTTAATCTATTTCTTCCCATTTTCATAAAATGGTACTTACATCTAATTAGTTTCTGAGCAAATGTAGTTTCATGAGGGTAAGGATTTTGTTAAAATTTCGTATTACTTTATCTCTCACAAGTTTCAGAAATGCCTGACTAGAATAGCTACTCCTTAATGGAAGCAGGCAGGTAGGTAGGCAGGAAGTAAAGAAGGATTATATTAAATTGAATGAAGGGTTAAATGAAGAAGGATTAGCCGAAACTAGGATAGGCTATGTAATATGTCTGATGAAGCACATTTATTAATAACTGTGATAGATTTAATCCAAAGTCTTCCAACCACAAAAGCTGCTTTCCATTCATTTTCTCTAAATTAGTGCAGTGTAAAATGAGTGAGTAGCTTGGATCTTTAATAGTGGGTAGA
>NW_021899846.1:0-594 GCF_006229205.1 Suricata suricatta
AAGAGGCACATTGAGATGCTTAGCTAAACTCTTTTTTTCTGTATCTCAGAGATGCCACCACCACTAAGATGTTTTTCTGTAGTCTCACAGGCTGGACTTAACAGAGTCAGCTCCGGGCCCCCTGAGCTGCAAGCAGAGGTTGGAATCGGGGTCAGTGGTGAATGAGTTCGTTAAAGTCCTTCCCTCTCAGTTCTCCTTGTAGTGGAGGATGTAGATATCAAACAAGTAAATGCAATTTAAATAATAAAGCAGAAAAATGAATAGGGAGCTCAGACTCAATTCTGGATAGGAAGGGCCACTCCTAGGAGGTATTTTTGAATATCATAAGAGCAAAGTAAGTGCATGAACATGTGGGGATGTAGGTGGATGCAGTCCAGGCCCAGGAAATAGTAAGGACCCTCAGAGGTAATGAGCTTATGGAAGTAATTGCCAGCAGGCTGTTACGAGTATCACAGGGTGAAGGGGTGAAGGATGATGAGAATGGCAGTCAGAGGCATACAGGGACCTGGTCCTGTCCAGCCTTGGGGTGTGACGGCAAGGATTTGGGACGTTCTGAAGAGATGAAGTCCATGTGAGTGAAATCAGGGGGGGCTG
>NW_021899847.1:0-594 GCF_006229205.1 Suricata suricatta
TCAGTATAACATTTAACACAAACTTTAACCTATTAATTAATTGATTAATTCATTAATTAATGTGTCAGGGGAAATATATGCTAGATAGTTAAAATATTGTGGCCCAGAATTCTCAAACTTTAGTAAATAGTTTGGTAGAAATAATTTATTTGCACTAGTTTTTTCCATGCTCTTATATTAATGCATTGGCGTATAGATAGTAGCATTACAGAGAGTTTTAATTTGCTCATTTAAAATGCTGCTAATATAAGTAAGATTACATTATATGTTAACTAACTGAAATTTTAAGTAACAACTTGAAACAAAAAATAAAATGCTGCTAATGTAATATTTCAGTTCATAAAAAAGAATATCTTTGGCTTCTCTTTCAAAGGATAGAAAATATCATTGTTTTGTTATTATTATTATTATTATTTTTATACAAGTATGTGTTTCTTTTCAGATTAAAGACCTCTCTTCAGATTTCCTTAGCCTGCAAGCAATTACAGTATGTTGCTAATATAGATGCTAATTGAAATGAGCATTCTAATAGGGTTTCCAAATGTATAGTGTTTCCAAATGGCAGGCAATAAGAACTCTCTTTTTTAATTTTAA
>NW_021899848.1:0-594 GCF_006229205.1 Suricata suricatta
AAACTGAAGTTTATCAAACCATGTAAAACCTATCCCTACTAGTATCAAAGACCACACTCTACCTCACTCCTGGTGTAGTTACAGAGGGTTCCCAGAGGGAGAGAGTGTGTACACAGGCCATGCAGCGGCACAGTAAAGGAGACACCCAGACAGAGAGAGAACAAAAGCAAGATTTTCAGGGAAGAGATGAGTGGAGAGCTCTCCTGAGTCTTATGATGAAATCCTGAAGGTAGCAAACAAGAGCGCACTGGGCTCGGCGGCGCCTGCACATCCTCGTGAATGCTGAAGCCACACAGTCACTAGCGCAGTGCTGACGAGTACCTGGCTACTAGTAATCCACGCCTTATAAATCACAGCATGAAGAAAGGGTGGAACACACGATTCCAATTCTTTTCTAGCAGTTCTGAAATTATGTGCGCGCATATACCTCTGTGAAAAAGAAAACTGTATTCTTCATGTGATGTGAATATGGAATAGAAGGTACATACTCTATGCTCAGGCTGCCTGAGAAGGAATCCCAGGTTTTGCTACTTGCATAGACTTTGGCAAAATTTTAAGCTTTTGGTTGTTTTTCTAAGTATGCTAAGCTGTAAT
>NW_021899849.1:0-594 GCF_006229205.1 Suricata suricatta
TTCTCAGTGTGGTTCCTTAGCTGCAGCAATAGCATCAGACTTTATTGGGAACTTGTTTGAAATGCAAATTCTTGCTTCCCACCTGAGACCCAGAAACTCAGAAACTCAGGTCCAACTCTCTGTGCTAGATACTATATGTAACTAGTCTCATTTAATCATCACAATAGTCTGGAAAAATTATTACAATCTGTGTTTTATAGATGAGAGAACTAAGGCTTAGAGAAGCCATCCTGTGAACTGCCCCACCACCCCCAGCCACCAAGATTACATAATTTGATGTACTTTGGCAAGGATGAAATTTTAAAACTCTTATTGTTCAATTCCAATGACCATGAGTTTTTGAAAGCACTGTTTTTAAAAAACACACTGTATTATAATTTACTTATTGAGACATATGGAAAATAAGAATATTTGATATTTGGAACATAAAGTTTTCAGGACCATGAACTGTCTTTTAAATTTTTTTATATTTTTATTTTATTTTAGAGAAATAGAGAGAGAGAGTGAACACTAGCAGGGGAGGGACAGAGAGAGAGAGAGGGAGACACAGAATCTGAAGCAGGCTCCAGGCTCTGAGCTGGCTGTCTGCACAGA
>NW_021899850.1:0-594 GCF_006229205.1 Suricata suricatta
AACAGAGAATAGAGAAATAAGCAAAACGGGAAAAATCACCAAAACCCAGTATTATGGTATGATCACAACACTTATATTACTGTAGTAAGAAGTGATATTCAGGGTGCCTGGCTGGCTCAGTCAGAAGAGCATGTGACTCTTGATCTCAAGGTCATGAGTTCAAGGCCCATGCTGGGTGTACAGCTTAAATTAAAAAAAACCAACCAAACTTAAAATAAAAAAGAAATGATATTCACAATACTTCAACCTATATGGCATGGTTAATACTCTACCAATTAAAGCAGATACAAGGGCACCTGGGTGGCTCAGGCAGTTAAGGATCCAACTTCCGCTCAGGTCATGATCTCATGGTATGTGAGTTTGGGCCCTCACCTTGGGCCCTCTCTGCTGTCAGCACAGAGCCCATTTTGGATCCTCTGTTTCTTTTTCTTTCTCCCTCCTGCACTCATACACATGGTGTTTTCTCTATCTTTCTCTCTCAAAAAATAAGTAAACATTAAAAAAAATAAATAAAATTATGCTTAAAAAAAAGCAGATACCAAAAAACTAGGGCAGGATTCCTGAAAATTCCCTCACTGGACCAGGCATTAATCT
>NW_021899851.1:0-594 GCF_006229205.1 Suricata suricatta
CAACCAATTTTTTTACACTTTTGCTATGTTTAGCAAATTAAATAAGTCAAATAGCATGAACATAGTTTCTTTTTTTTTTGCTCCTGGATAATAAAATACAATGAGGAAAAATGACAATAACTTTAAAAACAAAAGAATTTTTTTAATTTCCAAAGACTGGTTAAATTATGAATAGCTTTTAATAATACATTCTTTACGGTGATTCCATAAAGCAAAATTCTAATACCACCTTGTAAATATACTATTTTTATTTTTTATTTCTAAAAGTAGAGAAATGATGGAAATTATTGATATCCCACATAGCAATATTTCATACTGTTATTAATTATTAATCATGATTATTTTAGTATACATGCAACTTCTTTTCACCTAAAATATGCATCTTTGAAGAGCAGTTGCTGGAAGACCTTGGTTAGGTCCTGGTTCGGAGATGGAAAATTGTTTCATTTTTTTCAGTCTCATTTTCATCATCATAAAATAAAGCTCGACATCTCTCTTATAGGAGTATTATCAGAGGAGTACCTGGGTGATTCAGTCGGTTGAGCATCCAGCTTCAGCTCAGGTCATGATCTCATGGTTTGTGAGTTCAAGCCC
>NW_021899852.1:0-594 GCF_006229205.1 Suricata suricatta
TGTGTGTGTGTGTATGTGTGTGTGTATAAAGACATAGATATTTTTATAATCAGGTATTTATCCATTTATTTGAGGATGATAGGGAGTGTCTAAGATGATTTAGAGCCAACCAACTCTCTCTCAGGCACTAAAGCCAATGCTGAAAGAATAGACAGTATCATTCACGACATCCTGTCACGAAATGGTGTCCACAGAATCCATCTTTATTCACTTTAGAACCTGCTCACCCAGTCATTCAGATTCCAGTTGGACATCATAGCCACAGGTCATGTTTGGAGCTCTCTACCCAGCCACCTTGGAACTTATTTTTCCTAATGCTGTCTTCACTTCTGGTTGGAGGTGGGCAAAGATTTCTTCATGACTACCCATGCTGGCCACACTATTCCCATGTTCAGGCCAGATGTCTGAAACAATTTATGTTTTTAAATTTGTAATGGTTTAATTCATTTTTGAGAAACAGAAAAGTAGAGCATGGGCAGGGGAGGGGCAGAGAGAGAGGGAGACACAGAATCCAAAGTAGACTCCAGGCTCTGAGCTGTCAACACAGAGCCCAATGTGGGTCTCAAACCCATGAACCATGAGATCATGACCTGA
>NW_021899853.1:0-594 GCF_006229205.1 Suricata suricatta
AAGGGATCCAAGTGAATGTGGGTAGACCAGTAAGAGGTTATTGCAGTTGTGAAAGTGAGACTAGGGTACTGCCCAAGAAAATAGAAAGGAGTGTTGATGTTGAGAGAGATTTAGGAAGTAGACTTGATGCAGGGAATGGGAGAAATTGATGGGTTATAAATGTTGCCTTGAGGTTTCTGAGTCAAGCAATATAAAACACCACACAGGGAGAAAGTTTAAAAATACAGTTCTTGGGGCATTTGGGTGGCTCAGTCAGTTAAGCATCTGACTCTTGAGATTGAGCTTATGTCCACAGAGAGTGGAGCCCCCTTAAGATTCTCTTTCTCCACCTCTGCACCTCTCTGCTGCTCATGCTCTCTCTCTCTCAAAATAAGTAAATAAACATTAGGAAATAATAAAATACAGTTTTGCACAAGTCCTGAGTGGCTCAGTCGGTTGAGCTTCCAACTTTGGCTCAGGTCATGATCTCCCAGTTCATGGGTTTGAACCCCATGTTGGGCTCTGTCCCTGTGCCACATCCAGCTCAGAGCCTGGAGCCTGCTTCAGATTCTCTGTCTCCCTCTCTCTGTGAGCCCCCCTTTCTCTCTCTCTCTC
>NW_021899854.1:0-594 GCF_006229205.1 Suricata suricatta
GGACGAACTATTGGGAACGCAGCTCCGTGGGCCCTGGGGGCGTGATGACAGGTGAGTGTGTGAGGGTGTGTCTGTGATGTGGGCGCCTGGGGGTGCATGTGCGTGCGTGGGGTCGTGCGTCCCTGTGTTGCTGTGTGTGTCCGTTCGTGCCCCTGGGCTGTGTGTCTGCATCGGGGCTGTTTGTGCCTGTGATGTGGGCACCTGGGTTGTATGCTGTGCGTATGTGTGTCTGGGATTTTTCGTGATTGTGTCCGTGCAGGTCCGTGTGTGTTACATGCCGGCTGTCTCTGTCAGGTGCCTGATCGCACATGCTGGGTGTGTTGTGTGTGTTGTGTGTCCACTGTGTGTTTGGGGGTGTGTCCGTGCATGTGATGGTGGAGGGAGAGTCCGTGCTCCTGGGATTGTGACACGGCCCGTGACGAGTGTCTGGGCTCCTGTGGGTGTGAGGGCACGGGGTTGGGGGTGCGGGTTTGCTTCCCGCAGACACACCCAGACCAGCCCCGCAGCAAGGGCTCCCCACTGAGGCAGACAGGTGCAGGGGGCAGAGGTGAGAGATTCCCGGAGCGGGGGGGGGGGGGGGGGGGGGGGGGGGGG
>NW_021899855.1:0-594 GCF_006229205.1 Suricata suricatta
TCTCTAGATTTAAGGCAGAGAGTGGGAGCCGTCCCTTGTCTCTCCAGGGACGAGGTGGTAAGAACCACACAGTTCTGGGGTGTTTGCAGGACCTCCCATTTGGACCAGGACCCGCCCCCCAGGCACCGGGTCATTCTCCATCTCGGAAGTGGGGGCACTCAGGGTGCTGAGCAGCGTCCCTGGCTTCTGGCTAGTAGATGCTGGTACCTTCCCCCACCCCACAAGTGTGACATCTAAATGGGACTCCAGATACGGCTCCACGTCCCAGGGGGACATTCGCCCCTGGTTGAGAACTCCTGACTTAGCTCATTTCGCAAGAGGCTGTCCCGCCCGGGCTCCCCTGGCGCTGCCTGGAGGGGGAGAAGGAAGGGCCTTCTCTCATCTTACTTGGGGACCCGGAGGAGCTGGAAGCGAGGACCGGAGCTACCCCAAAGCCACCTCCAAAGCCAGTGGTCCCAGGGGCCAGGAGCTGCTGAACTGTCTTTCATGGTCCCTCCAAAGACAAAGGAAACGGGCAGTGGGGTCCACACGTGCGGACCACACCTACCCCCGGAAACCGGAAGTGAGCAGGTCCCCCCACCGCTCTAACCGGCT
>NW_021899856.1:0-1351 GCF_006229205.1 Suricata suricatta
CACGCATGTTGGCATTTAGTTTACATTGGTACTAATGTAATGTAGTTGACTTTTATTTGGCTGGTTACGTAAAAGAAATGAAATCTAATATGTGCAACACTAATCACTTGCTAGAATATAGAGCTAGGCTGATACATAAGCTGCTCTTAAAAATATAGTTCAGCATATTAGTGTACATACATGTCTTTGGATTTAGAAGGCTTCATTCCAGATTCCAGATGTGGGATCATAGATCTCAGGTAAGCTTTCATATCCATTCCACTACAAAAGACACAGGCATGAATATTCATATTTCTTAGTAGAATATGTATTATTTGTAAAAAGAGCATGAAATAAACTCAAGGAACAATGCAATAATAAAAATAGTTGTTACAACACTTTGCTATATTAATACTGAGCTAATTTTTATGAGCCAAAGTCTGCAGAAACTTCCATATAATGGAATGGTTTATCATGATTTATTTTTTAAATACAGCTGAATATACTTATACATGTATATACAACAGCTAATTTCTCTGATCTAGTTAAGCCAACTGCTCATATTTTCTTCCATTCATTCTCAATCCTTCTGCCATTACAGATAATCTAAGTTAAAATCCACAAAGTGACACACAGAATGAACTTACAAAGTCTTTGGCCTCTTTTTTTGAGTTTTGTCGTCCACCAGTGAATGATCAGTTTCTTTCAATTCCTTTGGATTAGCAGAGAAGAACATCCCTGGCATTTTGTTTAACTTCGGCCTGGAGATGGTTGCTGCTGGCATAGTCCTCACTCGGCAAATATCTGCGGGCCAACGTCTCTGCTGCTTTATATAGGAAGGGCAAGCAGGCTCGTGCTGTTCGAATGAGTCTGTTTATCAAGTGATGTTACCACAGACACTGGAAGTTCCCCTTCCTTGGTGTGTTATGACGTGTATCTTGAAAAAAGAAAAAAGAAAGAAGAAGCATACAGTGATCTCTTGTGGTTGAAACTTAACCAAATGAGAATAGGTCACTTGATTAAGAAGAAAGACAATTAAACCTAAAGAGGCGCACACACATATGCCACATGTCTGAAGCACTAGCGGCATCAATCTTTGGTTCTAGGGGATGCTTGTTTCTCCATAAAAATTGCATGTTTCAATAAAACATTTCCTTTGGTGTATTTATTGTATCATATAGAAACTCCCTATTAGAGATGTATGCCCTCAATGCTTTGAATAGTCCTTGACTAGAAAATTCATCTGATCACAGTATTTTAAAAAGTTCTTTTTCCTTTCAGAAAGCAATGTAAAATAAAATACTTTTTTATTTGATTATTTGTGTGTGATATATTCACATATATATATATGTATATATATATATATATATAT
>NW_021899857.1:0-594 GCF_006229205.1 Suricata suricatta
TGACTTAGGGGTGGGGATAGGGGTGGGGATAGGGATAGGGGTAGGGGTAGGGGTGGGGATAGGGGTGCTGTAGATGACCCTGAATGCCTACAGGGAGGTTGACCCCAGTTTGGTAACTAGAGGGAAGCTAATGCCTATTCGTGAGCAGGGGAGTAGTGTGGATGCTTTAGCATAAACGCCCTGTGGGCTGTACTATGGCCGGAGATGGACAGAGTCTGAATGCGCTGCTGGGAGACTAGTACAAAGACTATAGTAGTCCTGGTGAAAAGTAACTGGGACCAGAAACTGTGTTTTTAAGAGCTGAGTGGGAAGGGAAAAGAAAAGGTATAGAAAGATGGTGGATGAGAAAGGGTCGTCAGGAAGCCAAGGAAGCCAAGGCAGAGAAGGGGGAGGTGGGCACCTGTGCCAGATTCTGTGGAGAGTATCTGGAAGAAGGGGTGCCTGAGGAAGGCATTTAAAAAATGCTCCTAGGGGCGCCTGGGTGGCTCAGTCGGTTAAGATTCTGACTTTAGCTCAGGTCATGATCTCACAGTTTGTGAATTCCAGTCCCCCATCAGGCTCTCTGCTGACAGCCCAGAGCCTGGAGATCTTCTG
>NW_021899858.1:0-594 GCF_006229205.1 Suricata suricatta
CCTCCAAATATATGGGAACTAAATGACACATTTTTACATAGCTCATCAATCAACAAAGAAAACAAAAGAGAAATTACGACTTAGTTTTTTAAGTGCAAAGTGAAAACAGTATATCAGAATTTGGAGGATACAACTAAAACAAAACTTAAATGACAATTTATAGTGCAAATGTTTGTATTTGAAAAAAAGAAAGATCTCAAATCAGCTTCCACCTTAAACTAGGAAATAAAAAACAAATGAAACTCAAAGTAAGCAAAAGAAAAGAGAGAAGTGTGGAGATCAGTGAAATTGGTAAACCTCTAGCTAGACTGATAGGACAAAAGAGAAATGGCAAAAATTACTAATCCCAGGAATGAGAAGTGACATAACTACAGAAATAGATGAGAATATTACAAACAATAAATCTAATAATTTCAATGCAAGGGACAAATACCTCTATTGAGAAACCTACCAAAGCTCACTCAAGAAGAAAGATGAGGCACCTGGGTGGCTCGGTCAGTTAAGTATTGGTTCTTTTTGTTTTAAACATTTATTTATTTTTGAGAGACACAAAGAGACAGGGCAAGAGTAGGGGAGGAGAAACAGAGAGAAAGG
>NW_021899859.1:0-594 GCF_006229205.1 Suricata suricatta
GATCTCACAGTTAGTGATTTCGAGCCCGGCATCAGATTCTGGGTCTCCCTCACCCTGCCCCTCCCTCTCTCCCCTCTAAAAAAAAATAAACATTAAAAAAAATATCTCTGATCACCTTTAAGAACCACACAGATTATGCAGGAGAACCTCCCCAACGTAAGATTCTTCATCACACCCGCAAAGTCCTTTCTCACCATGTGAGGTAACATTCACAGGCTCCAGGGATTAGGACAGGCATATCCTTTAGGGAGACATTATTCAGCCACCATAGCTGGTATTGCCCAGAAGCCTGGAGTCCGATTAAACCAGGTGGACCGAGTGAAGGAAGGGGAGGTCTCTGCAGAGGGAGGTCGGGGTATGGTTACCAGGAGTAGCTAAGGAGTCCAAAAGAGGCAGGTCTGAAGAGTACTCCCGAGATGCTAGTCCTGGGCTGCGCCTTCCTGTTCCTCTTCTTCAGTGGAGCACCAGCACGGGGAAGTGGGGGGAACGCCTGCACCGATGATATGGGGGGCACCATCACGGGGATGTGGGGGGCACCAGCACGGGGAAGTGGAGGGAACACCTGCACCGATCATATAGGGGCACCATCACTGG
>NW_021899860.1:0-594 GCF_006229205.1 Suricata suricatta
GCCCTGGGGTCTCTTTCTCTGGAGTCTTGAGGAGTCCCACCCACTGGGAGATCCTTCTCTCTGAATTTTCTGGACCATTAGGAGCTTCTCATTTAGTGCGCCATTGATGCTGGTGTGTTCTTGCTGTAAATGGCTAATGTTCGCAGAGACCTCACTCGGCATGTACCAAGCCCTTTGCACATTTTATCTTACGTAAGTCCTACACCAGTTCCACAAAGCGTGTGTATGTCCTCACATTGTGGATTAAGACAGTGCCGGTTAGAGAGGTGAACACTTTGCTCAAGATCTTACAGACCCGTGAGAGGTGGAGCCAGGGGTCCCACCAAATTTTTCTGACTCCAGAGCCTCACTCTTAACCTTCACACTGGCTTCCGCCAGTGCCAGTGACTTTCCCATGGGCTGGCTTTCTGTAAGTAGAGCATGAGCTTTCTGAGTGTTGATACTGCACCAGAAGTCTGGTGATGCACAAGGCATCGATCTTGTTTGAGGATCAACATTATGGTTATTAGTAAGTTGCTCAGACTTTTCAAAGACACAGACGTTGGGCTGAGGACCCAGGAGGTCTGGGCGCCCCTCCACTCTGCAGCCCATCCC
>NW_021899861.1:0-594 GCF_006229205.1 Suricata suricatta
CTATGTGTCTCACATTTTGTGGGTTATTTTTCCCTTCTTGCCTTCTTTTGGAATGAATTTTTGTTCTTAATCCCTCATTTTTTCATTAATTTAGAATTGATAATCACTATTTCTATCACTCTCTATTCCCATATAGATTATAGAATGCATATTTAAGTTATTAAAGTCTAAAATTAATCACATCTCTCCTCATTTTCTGAAATGCAAAGCTTTAAAATGATTTCATTCAATCAGCCATTTCTAAGTTGCATGCTATTGTTTTTCTGTTTATTTAATTCTAACTTCACTTTTCACCATGAATGTTCTATGCAATTGATGTTATTTATATAGTATATGTATTTTTATAGCTTTTTCACTAATCATACTTTCTTGTATCTAAGAACCTTACATCTAGGAATATCTTTATTATTTCCCAAGTACATACTTTTAGAATTCTCTGTAGTAAGAGCCGGTTGGTAGAAAACTCTGTTTTTATTCCTCCTTGAAATGTCTTTATTACACCTTGACCATTAGATTTTTTGCTGCATAATCTTAGGGTAACAGTTATTTTCTCCACACATTCACAGAACTCCACTGTCCCTATTTTCTTTCACT
>NW_021899862.1:0-594 GCF_006229205.1 Suricata suricatta
AAGCCCCAAGGACATGGCCCCCTCCCCCCCCTCGCAGAGCGGCCCAAGGCGCTGACACAGCAGGACAGGGAGCTGGCCGGGTCGATGGGCGGCTTCCGGGCCACAGCGGAGCCTCCCAGCTACTCGTTCAGACGGGAGCCCAGTTACTTCGAGATCCCCACGAAGGAGGCCCCACCGCCACGGCCCCCCGAGGCGCCGGCGCAGGAGGCCCCCACCAAGGACGCGGAGCCGGGCATGGGCGGCGCGGCCCCCGTGGTACAGAGCCACGCCTCCTTCACCATCGAGTTTGACGACTGCAGCCCCGGCAAGGTGAAGATCAAGGACCACGTCACCAAGTTCTCCCTGCGCCAGAGGAGGCCCCCCGGCAAGGAGGCCACACCGGTAGAGGCCGTCTCGGCAGAGACCAAGGTGGCCGACTGGCTGGTGCAGAACGACCGCAGCCTGCTGTGCCGGGCCGGCCCCTCCGACGACCGCCACAGCACCAAGAGCGACCTGCCCGTCCACACCCGCACGCTCAAGGGTGAGTGCTGGCCAGCCAGCTCTCCACGGGCTCTGGGACCTCTCCACAGCCCCGCCCCCCCCCCCCCCCCCCCC
>NW_021899863.1:0-594 GCF_006229205.1 Suricata suricatta
CCTAGGAGGAGGTGGCCAAAACGACCTCTCTTTGGGGCCTCAAAGGAGCCAGGTGGACGCACCGTGAAAGCTCGAGGCCCTGGGTTCCAAGAGACATCTCAGAACCACTGACTTAGGGGGGCTGAGAGGGGAATATTCTACTTGGCCAGCCCAGGGGACCGAGAGAGGAGTTTTATGCTCGGTCCATGTTGTTTGTGTCTGAAGCCCAGGGGGCCAAGGGGAGCAACAGAATTTGACTCCCTTGGTCCAGGGGGTTTCACTGGTGGCAGCAGTGTAACTCCTTTAGTTACAGGGGAAGACTTGGGCAGGTCTCCTCTTGTCGGACAGACTCCAGAGTATAAATGGGTGAGGGTTAGTTCTGTGGCTCTGGTGTCATTACGGCCTGCTGGCAGGGGAAACTGGGGCTGGAGTAAGTAAGTCTCCTCTTGCCAGGATTCTGGTGGCTCTCTGGAACAGGTCATACACCAGCGGTGCAAGGGAAAGCTGGGTGCCCTTGGCTTAGCCACAGAGCCAACTTGTGGATACTTCTCTGTGCATCTGTTTATAGTGTGGTACTTCTGGGGGTTCCACTGGTGGCAGCAGTGTGACCCCATT
>NW_021899864.1:0-594 GCF_006229205.1 Suricata suricatta
CTCTCTCTCTCTCTCAAAATAAATAAATAAACATTTAAAACAAAACAAAACAAAATAGAAGCACGAGATAACACCTGCTAGCATGTGCTGAGTTGGAAATGCCCAGGGCCTGTGAAGTGTGTATTCCCGGCATTAGCACCATTTTGTAGGTGAGGAAACTGAGGCTGAGAAAGGTAGAGGTTACATGGTTTGCCTAAGGACAGGGGAACTTGAATCCAGGTTTGTCTGACTCCAGAATCCATATATAGGGGCGCCTGGGTGGCTCAGTCGGTTAAGTGTTCGTCCTCAGCTCAGGTTGTGATCTTGGTTTGTGGGTTCGAGCCCTGCATCAGGCTATGTGCTGACAGCTCAGAGCCTGGGGCCTGCTTTGGATTCTGTGATTCCCTCTCTCTCTTCCCCCTCCCTCACCCCACTCACGCTCTGCCTCTATCTCTCAAAAATAAAATAAAAACGTTACATTTTTAAAGAAATCCACATACGTATATGCTTCTGTATATGGAGAAAAAGACATAAAGGCAATACATCAAAATGTGATGATCCCTAGAGATTTGTGCCTCTAGTTCCACTGTGGGTCAAAGACAGGGGAGAGATGGT
>NW_021899865.1:0-593 GCF_006229205.1 Suricata suricatta
TCTTCAATGGATTTTATTTTATTAAAATTGTTTAATGTTTATTATTTTTGAGAAGGACAGAGACAGACAGACAGAGAGAGACAGGGCAGGGAAAGGCACAGAGAGAGGGAGAAACCACATCTGAAATAGGCACCAAGTTGCCATCACAGAGCCTGACACAGAGCTAACACCCATGAACCATGAGATCTCATGAGGTGAACTCAGATGGTTAACCACTGAGCCACCCAGGCACCCTTTCAATGTAGTTTAAATAGTAAGCCTTTGAAACAATCTAGATAGCAAGGCTCCTTTTCAGAACGCTGTCTTATTCACGGCCAAATTTTCAGAATGCATCTTATTCAGGGCTAAATAGCCATCTGATGTCTTTGTTCATGTTCTTTTTGTTTTAAGTTTATTTATTAATTTTGAGCAAGAGAGAGAGTGTATGGCAGAGTGGGAAAGAGAGGATAACAGTATGCCAAGCAAACTCTGGTGACAGTGAGCAGCCTGACACAGGGCTTGAACTCAAAACTGTGACATCATGACATAAGCTGAAATCAAAACTCAAATACATAACTGACTGAAGCAACCATGAGCCCCTCTTTGTTCATGTT
>NW_021899866.1:0-593 GCF_006229205.1 Suricata suricatta
TAGATTCTCAACAAGTCTATATACAGGCAGTGGTTTTTCTGCATATGCATTTATTTGTCCTGCCATAATACTATAATAACTAATGAGAACACTAATACTTTATGAGCAGTAGTGACGGCATTTGAAGTACATAACTTAGTCTGTGTGAAGTTAGTACATTTAATTAAATACATGTCTTTATTAATACATTACATACATTGTACATACATACAATACATTAACAAATTAATTAAACAATGTGTTTAATGTGTTCACAGGGATGTGTACAGAGTGACATGTTATCCCGACACCAATGTTAACCTACCTCATATTATTAAATACTGTAGGAAAGGGATGGAAAGTAAGAAAATGTGAAGATCTCTTTCCAGTGAAGGGTGGGAACCCGAAGGGACTCCCTTTCATTACTCCAAAGCCATAGGCTGATCTTGGTTGCATCATGAGATGAATAAATGTCAGGGGGATAAGGATTTGGCAAACGTGGTGGGATTCTGAGCATTGGGAAAGTGCTATTTCATCTTCAGGATTTAATTGAATTCCTGGGTGTTAGTGAGGACCAGATGCTGTATGAAGACAATGATCCCTGTGATGCCCAG
>NW_021899867.1:0-1351 GCF_006229205.1 Suricata suricatta
ATATATATATATATATATATACATATATATATATGTGAATATATCACACACAAATAATCAAATAAAAAAGTATTTTATTTTACATTGCTTTCTGAAAGGAAAAAGAACTTTTTAAAATACTGTGATCAGATGAATTTTCTAGTCAAGGACTATTCAAAGCATTGAGGGCATACATCTCTAATACTGAGTTTCTATATGATACAATAAATACACCAAAGGAAATGTTTTATTGAAACATGCAATTTTTATGGAGAAACAAGCATCCCCTAGAACCAAAGATTGATGCCGCTAGTGCTTCAGACATGTGGCATATGTGTGTGCGCCTCTTTAGGTTTAATTGTCTTTCTTCTTAATCAAGTGACCTATTCTCATTTGGTTAAGTTTCAACCACAAGAGATCACTGTATGCTTCTTCTTTCTTTTTTCTTTTTTCAAGATACACGTCATAACACACCAAGGAAGGGGAACTTCCAGTGTCTGTGGTAACATCACTTGATAAACAGACTCATTCGAACAGCACGAGCCTGCTTGCCCTTCCTATATAAAGCAGCAGAGACGTTGGCCCGGAGATATTTGCCGAGTGAGGACTATGCCAGCAGCAACCATCTCCAGGCCGAAGTTAAACAAAATGCCAGGGATGTTCTTCTCTGCTAATCCAAAGGAATTGAAAGAAACTGATCATTCACTGGTGGACGACAAAACTCAAAAAAAGAGGCCAAAGACTTTGTAAGTTCATTCTGTGTGTCACTTTGTGGATTTTAACTTAGATTATCTGTAATGGCAGAAGGATTGAGAATGAATGGAAGAAAATATGAGCAGTTGGCTTAACTAGATCAGAGAAATTAGCTGTTGTATATACATGTATAAGTATATTCAGCTGTATTTAAAAAATAAATCATGATAAGCCATTCCATTATATGGAAGTTTCTGCAGACTTTGGCTCATAAAAATTAGCTCAGTATTAATATAGCAAAGTGTTGTAACAACTATTTTTATTATTGCATTGTTCCTTGAGTTTATTTCATGCTCTTTTTACAAATAATACATATTCTACTAAGAAATATGAATATTCATGCCTGTGTCTTTTGTAGTGGAATGGATATGAAAGCTTACCTGAGATCTATGATCCCACATCTGGAATCTGGAATGAAGCCTTCTAAATCCAAAGACATGTATGTACACTAATATGCTGAACTATATTTTTAAGAGCAGCTTATGTATCAGCCTAGCTCTATATTCTAGCAAGTGATTAATGTTGCACATATTAGATTTCATTTCTTTTACGTAACCAGCCAAATAAAAGTCA
The DNA here is from genome assembly GCF_006229205.1 of Suricata suricatta. Lineage (NCBI taxonomy): Eukaryota > Metazoa > Chordata > Mammalia > Carnivora > Herpestidae > Suricata > Suricata suricatta. Next base: position 1,306 of record NW_021899867.1, read on the forward strand.
ACTACATTACATTAGTACCAATGTAAACTAAATGCCAACATGCGTG
>NW_021899868.1:0-593 GCF_006229205.1 Suricata suricatta
CGAGATATGCTGTGGAAATGAGTGTGTGCTCCCACTCCAGCAGCCAAGGCCGAAGTTCAGGCCCCTGGGGCCCCCGCAGCCACTGACCCGCTGCCGGGATCGCACAGGGGTGGAGGCTGTTTTTCCCTTGTGCCACCCGGGTTCAGGATTTGGGCTGCCCTGTGGTTATATATGGAGTAAGAGTTATTGTCTCTGTGTGAGGTTAAATGTTCTTTCTCTCTTCTGTAGAGACAGCATTAAGAGGGTGTTCAGTTTTCTTTCTCTTCCCTTTGTCTCTCAGGGGCTCCACGACATTTCCCTGTGTTGGGTGGGGCTCATGCCTCCCCTGCCCATCTTGGGCAGGCCCGATGTCCAAACTCCACAGCTTGCACTCACACACTCAGGCATCTTTGAAGTTGTCTTCTTGCTGGAGTCTGTATTTTCTCCTTCCACACTTGCAGATGAGAGTAATGTCCTTCTCAGTTCAATAGATGGGGCGGACCAAGTTTACAGAGCTCCCTTCCTCTCCGCCATCTTGGCTCCTCCCTGTACCACATCTTCTTGATCCGTTCATTAGTTGATGGGCATTTAGGCTATTTCCAGCTTTGGGTATT
>NW_021899869.1:0-593 GCF_006229205.1 Suricata suricatta
CCTAAAGCACAACAACCCTATTCCACCTTTATAACTGTTTCTAATACTGTAATAACCTACAAGAAATATTATCTGATAAGCATCTCTACAGTTTTTTATTCCATCCTGTCACTATCCAAGAAAAGAATCTTAGTTCATGGGAGAGAGAGACACACACACACAGACGGAGCGAGAGCATGAGTGGGAGGGGCAGAGAGAGAGAGAGAGAGGGAGAAAGAGAATCCCAAGCAGGCTCTGCACTGTCAGCACAGAGCCCGATGCAGGGCTCAAACTTACTGAGAGTCATGACCTGAGCCAAAATCAGGAGTCAGAAGCTCAATCACCTTAGCCACACAGGCATCTCTACATGAATAAAGTTTTATTTGAGTTTGGTCTTTTCTATACTTATTTTCTATAATTAACAGACATTTTTATTTCATTAGGTATTTTACTAATATTTTATTTGAAATGAAAACCATTTGAAAGAATGCCCACTTTATATATTTAGATGAACTTTGTGGAGAAGCCATGGAAACTAGCCCAAAGTCTGCAGAGTAGAATTTCAGAGAAAGAATATGGGACATAGTATCAGTTGGTGCAGGATCAGACAGCTG
>NW_021899870.1:0-593 GCF_006229205.1 Suricata suricatta
TTTTAGATATTATAGTTCAAAGACAGTCTTGCTAGAGTATGAAGAATAAGAAAGCCTGCTACCATGACAAGGTTTGTGGCATTTGTGACCATAATACCTCAACTACTCCCTCTTATTGGTTTCTAACCCCACCTCTCTCTCTCCTATGCAGAAAGCAATTGTTGATAAAGAGCCTAAAATGACCTGCTCTTCTCCAATGTCATGCGTGGGGAAAACAGCTCCAGCCTGACCCCAGGATTCTTTATCTTGAGTGGGATCCCTGGGCTGGAAGCTGCACACACCTGGATCTCCCTGCCATTCTGCTTCATGTACGTCATTGCTGTCGTGGGCAACTGTGGGCTCATCTACCTAATCAGCCATGAGGACGCCCTGCACCGGCCCATGTACTACTTCCTGGCCCTGCTCTCCTTCACGGATGTCACTCTGTGCACCACCACCGTGCCCAATATGCTGTGCATATTCTGGTTCAACCTCAAGGAGATCGACTTTGATGCTTGCCTGGCTCAGATGTTTTTTGTCCACATGCTGACTGGGATGGAGTCTGGGGTGCTCATGCTCATGGCCCTGGACCGCTATGTGGCCATCTGCTACCC
>NW_021899871.1:0-593 GCF_006229205.1 Suricata suricatta
GGATAATTCAGTTAAATGAGTGGTCTGGTCATGACGTTTTCAGCAAATAATAACGACGCACTCCTTTTGGTTTGGTTTACTTTTTAAAGGCAACCCCCCTTGGATCTGCCAAATGTTCCAATTACACAGGTGCCATGCATTTTATGAAGCCTTTAGAGTACCCATCGTTAGGGCGCCTGGGTGGCTCAGTGGGTTAAGCGTCCGGCTTCGGCTCAGGTCATGATCTCACAGTTTGTGGGTGCGAGCCCTGTGTCGGGCTCTGTGCCAACAGCTAGCTCAGAGCCTGGAGCCTGCTTCGGATTCTGTATCTCCCTCTCTCTCTGACCCTCCCCTGCTCACGCTGTCTCTCTCTGTCTCTCAAAAATAAATAAAAAACATTAAAAAAGTTAAAAAAACAAAAAGAATTATTTTGAGTACCCATCACTAAGCCAGTGGTTGGTGGAAGCTCTTTTGAACCATCCACAAGCATATGCTCCTATTCATTTTGGAATAATAAGATGTTTAAATATTTATTTCTTTCCAATAACTAGGTAGGCCAAGGCTCTTCATTTCAGTAAATTCTGTTCAGATAATGTTGAGTCACTGCTTAGAAT
>NW_021899872.1:0-593 GCF_006229205.1 Suricata suricatta
AAAGGAGGTATAGAATATGCATCAAGAGAATGGATTAAATGTGGCTGTTTAGGCAAACTAATGACCAGAGTACCTAGTTCAGCGGAGGGGAGAGATAAGAATGAGATAAAGGAAAATATATCTGAAAAGCAAGCATTGATCTAGAGTTAATCACAGCAGTGCATCAATGTTGGTCTTGTCCTGGGCTCCGAGGGAAAAACTTTCTACTAGGATATTTTAATCTGTAAGAAAACTGAAAGCATTACATTTCAGTCAGATATAAATACCTTCAGAAAGATTAAATGAATGTGAGGGAAAAATGCATTTTAATTACTTGGATTCTGCTAAACAAAGAGTTTCATCTGGGGAAGTCGGCCAATATTTTATAGAATATAGAAAATTAATGCAATTCCTACTGCTATAGATATGATTTAAAACTGCTAAGAGTCTAAATATGAAACCAAACTAGATGCTATTTGGAAGATGGGCTAATTCAAGAAGATCTTTTGGCACAATTAGGAGCCATTATTTCTTATTTTTTCAGATTTGATTCCATTAGTAAAGTGAAATTCTCATTGTGTTAACACATTCATAAAACCAGGAACTACTGAGGA
>NW_021899873.1:0-593 GCF_006229205.1 Suricata suricatta
TATTGGGACCTCATCAAGATTAAAAGCTTCTGCACTGCAAAGGAAACAATCAAGAAAACGAACAGGCAACCAATGGAATGGGAAAAGATAGTAGCAAATGGTATATCAAATAAAGGGCTAGTATCCAAAATCTACAAGGAACTCCACAAACTCCATACCTGAAAAACGAATAATCCAGTGAAGAAATGGGCAGAAGACCCGAACAGGCACTTTATAATTATTAGTTCTTCCTGATGGAGAGATCTGGTAATTATTATATAATGTCCTTCTTCATCTCTTGTTACTGCCTTTACTTTAAAGTCCAGTTTGTCTGATATTAGTATGGCTACACCAGCTTTCTTTTGGCTTCCAGTCACCTGATAGATGTTTCTCCATCCCTTTACTTTCAACCTGAAGGTGTCTTCCGGTCGAAAATGCGTCTCCTGTAGACAGCAAATAGATGGGTTTTGTTTTTTGATCCATTCTGCTACCCTGTGTCGTTTGGTTGGAGCATTCAGTCCATTTACATTCCATGTTATTATCGAAAAATGTGGGTTTAGAGTCATTGTGTTCTCCCTAGAATTCATGTTTATAGTGGTGTCTTTGGCACCTTG
>NW_021899874.1:0-593 GCF_006229205.1 Suricata suricatta
CCTAAGGGTGAGGCCTGCAGATGGGAACTTTAGATAGGACCCTGTGACCTAATGTTAAAGTTAACCCGATAGTCACCGAACAAGACCCTGAACTCGCTCTGTAATTGGTTTATTTCGAAGATGCCCTAATTGTTGTAATTGGGTCCCGCCAAAAGTAACACACCCTGGACAACGTGTATGGTTAGAGTTACTGCCAATGCTGTGATACAATAATGATTGGATGTCACGATTTCCTGTAACTCCCCCTTCCCAAACCCCATAAAAACCCTGCTCAGCCCTTGCTCAGGGCTCTCAGCACGGACCCACTGCGTTGGTGAAGGCTGTGAGACCAAACTTAGGCCCGGCGAGCCTGAGCCGTAATAAAACTGCCCTTTGCTTTTACATGCGTGCCTCAGTCTCCCTGGCAGTGTCTGGTTTTGGGGTGATATTAAAATCTTGGGCATTACACAGACCCCTTATGTTTCCACTTTAACTTTCTAGTAAAAGCTCATCTGCTTTTCCTTTTCATTCACTTCTGTTCATTTTAGCCTAGGCAAAAATTCCAGAGTTAGACTGATTCCATATCCCACCAGCCAGCCCCTAAACACAGTCTG
>NW_021899875.1:0-593 GCF_006229205.1 Suricata suricatta
TGGATGTCTTCTTTGGAGAAGTGTCTATTCATGTCTTCTGCCCATTTTTTCACTGGATTCTTTGGTGTTTGGAGGGCATTCAGTTTGATAAGTTCTTATAGATTTTTGTATACTGACCCTTTATGTGATATGTCATTTGCAAATATATTCTTCCATTCCATCGGTTGCCTTTTAGTTTTGCTGATTGTTTCCTTCATTGTTCAGAAGCTTTTTTTTTTTTTTGAACGAGAGAGAGAGAGAGAGATTCAGAACGTGAATAGGGAAAGAGTAGACAGCGAGGGAGACACAGCATCTGAAGCAGGCTACAGGCTCTGAGCTGTCAGCACAGAGCCCGATGCGGGGCTCGAACTCAGAAACCGTGAGATCATGACCTGAGCTGAAGTCGGATGCTCAACCGACTGAGCCACCCAGGTGCACCCAGAAGCTTTTTATTTTGATGAGGTCCCAATAGTTCATTTTTGCTTTTGTTTCCCTTACCTCCAGAGATGTGTTGAGTAAGAAGTTGCTGCAGCTGAGGTCAAAGAGGTTTTTGCCTGCTTTCTCCTCAAGGATTTTGATAGCTTCCTGTCTTACATTTAGGTTTTTCATTCATT
>NW_021899876.1:0-593 GCF_006229205.1 Suricata suricatta
TCTCTTGTCACCTTTAGAAAGCTCATTGTACTCTGCGCACCTATTAGTATTTCTCTGTTAAAGGAGGCTTATTGACTGTCCAGGGCTTGCCTTTTCAGGAAATATTCTCTTAATGATATCTCTCAGTTTCTCTTGTTGTGCCTGTGAGTATTTTATTTCCCTACTTTGCAATATTTGGGACTAGTCTTCTTGAACACTTTGGCTTGTTTCTTGGTGTAGTTTTAAGTAGGAAAACAGACTGAGAAACACCGAGGGAACAGAAGCACACATACACGCAGACAAATCAAACAAAGAAACACGTTACAGGGGGGGAAAGAAAAGAAAGAAAATGGGAGGGAAAAAGACGAAAAGAAGAGAAGAAGAGATAATAAAAAGAAAAGAGAAAGAAGAAAAGAAAAAATATATAAAAGGGGGTCGGAGACAACAAAGGACAGTAGACCGTTTAAAAGTGTGCGACCAGTTTAGGGGAGAGGTAAGGATGAGATACAGGAAATATATCTGGATTGCAAGAAGGTGAAAAAGTAAGGGAGAAAGGAGAAAGGAAAATAAGGAGTAAAATTTAAAAGAATTGAGTAAAGAAAAAGGAAAAAGGA
>NW_021899877.1:0-593 GCF_006229205.1 Suricata suricatta
TTGCTAGCGCCCGGCGCAGTCGCTGCTCGGGTCGCTTCCGCCGCGCGCGCACCTCCCCAGCACACAGCCGCTTCTCGCCGCCACAGGGGCCTCTGATTCCCCTACGAGATGGCTTAGGGCTGGGGGCTGTTCCTCCTCTTGCGCCACCCCGGTTCGGGATTCCAGCTGCCCAGCAGTTATCTATGGAGTGGGTTTCTGTCTCCACGCGCAACCCAGCGTTCTATACCTCTTCCCCAGAGACAGTTCTATGAGCGCGTTCAGACTCTGTCGCTTCCCTTTGTCTCCCGGGTGCCCGGCACTTGCGCCATGTTGGGCTGGGGATCTTACCTCCCCTGCCCGTCCGGGCTGGCCCGTCCTCGGATCTCCCCCGTTCGCCCCCACTCACTCAGGTATCTTTGAGGTTCTATTCCCTCTGGAGTTCGTATTTTCTCCTTCCGCTCTCTCAGTTGAACGTAATAGCCTTCTCAGTTCGAAAACCGGTGCGGAGGGAGTTTACAGAGCTCCCTTCCTCTCCGCCATCTTGGCTCCACCTTATATCTTTTTAATATATGTAGGATTTGTACTGATAACTCTTATTTTGTTCCTGATATTTA
>NW_021899878.1:0-2884 GCF_006229205.1 Suricata suricatta
AGAAGGGGTGCTGGAGAAGGTGGGGGGCTCCTCTGACCAGAGCATGGGAGGGGGGTGGGGGAGCAACATGCAATTCAAAAGCATTAAAGGAAAATTGGCACCAGCATCCCAGGGACTCCTTTACACACGGGTCTGTCAAGTCTCCAGGAACGAGTTATTCAACCCCTTCTTTACTATCATCTCTACTACTTCCTTATGATTTTGGTCAGCGTTTTTGGAGCTTTTTCGACATGCAATAAAACTCACCTATTTGTAAGTATTTAAAAATCTGATACGCTGTGAGGCACGTGCACAGTCACATAACCAATCTCTGCAATCCCACAGGGGACCTTCTTGGCACTCCGGAAAGCTCCCTCGCGCCCCTTTGTGGTCAGTCCCCTCTCCTCCCAGCCACGTCGTGTCTGTCCCTGTAGCTCCGCTTCGTAGAGCACTTCGTGTGGGTGGACTCAGATAGTATGTATTCACTGTAGTCAGTGCTGCTTTCACTTAGCATTATACTTTCGAGGGCCCTCCATATGGCTGCCTGCATCAAGAATTCATTCATCCAGTTTGCCGGGATTGTCCCACATTCCAGCTGGGTATTTGGATCACTCCCAGTTTTTGTCTATTCTGAATAAAGTTGCTATGAACATTCATGTACAGGCCTTTGTGTGAACACGTGTTTTCTTTTCTTCTGGGAAAATGCCTAGGGATGGGATTACCAGATCATGTGGTAAGGGTGTGCCTAACTCCATAAGAAACTGCCAAACTCTTTTTTCAAAATGGCTTATATGGTTTTGAATTGACAACAAGAGGGAAGGGAGAAAGTAGGGGAAAAAATCATGCTGTTGTTTAGCAGAAAGAAAGAAAACAATAGAAGGCTTTAACTGAGGGGAAGCAGTTTGGAAATAGCAGTGGGTTCCATTTCTACGTGCTGGTCTCTTCCACGGGCCACAAAATCAAGAGCTGGTTGAATTTTGACTTGAAGTTAATGCAATGTGAGGCATGTATGACAATTCTCAGACCTCAGATTCGAGTATACCAGGAAAGATGCACTGAAACATTTTTTTAGATCAAATTAATTTTGACTTGGTGCCCACATTCCCCGGGCTGGAAGAAAACTCAACCTCACGTCATTCTTAGGGTTCTTTCCTTATCTCCAGTGACACAAAAAGGTGCCAGGGTCTTACCAGGACCAAAGCGAAGGGATGGGTCCTGCTGTGTCTGCCATCAGCCCCTCTGGGACACCGCCTAGCCAGTCCCTAGGTCACTTGGTTGTACTAGAATGTCACTAAGATTTCTCTCCCAGTCTCGGAGGATTGATGGCAGGAGGCTCTGTAGCTCTCGGTAGCTCCAAATGTCAAACCCCCTGATACCATATGAGATTCTGGGGCACGGGAGTATTGGACAAGGCTGGGCATCCCACAGCCCATTCTTCTCTGAAGTATTGGCAGCTTGAGGAGCCGGATGCATTGCCCAAAAAGGTTTATAAATAAAAATCAGGGAAAAAAGAAGTCTTGGACATAACTCCTACTTTCCACCCAAGTACCTTGTTAGCTACTTGGAGAAGAGAAAAAAAAATACACAGGAAGGAAAACACCAATTATTGCTATACAATAAAGAGTAATGTTTATGACAATAATTCATCTTTTTAAAGGATGCCAAAATGAACACAAGAAACTACAAGAAATGTTGATACCAAATGGAAAAAAGGACCAAAGTATCAGCTCGCATTCTCCCTGGCAGATATGAAGATCTTTCAGGAGACTTTCTAGCTTCACAAATGACCTTGAAATTGCTCACTCAGAATCCTCAATCACCCCTGACTCAAGGGAGACAAAGCTCCCAGGCCCGCAGACCTGGCTGATCTGAGAGGAGAATGTGAAGACCAAAGGAAGCCACTCCTAAAAGGCGGTCATCTCTAGCAGTGACAGCAGACTGCTCTGGGCTTTGGGGCTTTTCTCCCTTATGGACATGTCTTGTTCATCTCAGATTTTGTGCTTTTCCACGCATCGGGGAGTAGAAGCCAGACTTAGCGGAGACATTGGAAAAAGTTTGGAAGGGAAAGTGTGGTTCACATATGATGAGAACACTCACTGTGCTGCAGGCGCCTAGTCGTCCAATTCCACCGTCATGGCGGCGTCCGTGAGTTGTGCTTGTCATACTATCTCAGCGCACAGCCACCAGGCATCTGTGGGGGGCTGCCAGAAGATAAAGATATATGCCTTGACCAAACATCAGTCACCCGCAGGGCAAGGCGCGTTGTCACTCCCAATTCAGGCTGGAGACAGCCAGTCTGGGCTTTCTTATTGGGCCCCCAGGTGCTGGGCTGAAGCTGCAGTTTTGGTTCCTCCCCGAGCCTAACTCATTTGTTATAATCACTTGACCCTGTTTCCTTAGCAACTGACCTACGTCAACCACCTTGTTTCCCACCTTGTACCCTTTATAACCTGTGTGTATTCTTTCAATAAATGAGGCTTGATCCGAGACCTTGTGTTGCCTCCATTCTCTGTGCTCCCTGCCCCACCCCATTTTCACCCCCTCCCTCAGGACCTGCTTCGACTGACCTGCTGGACGGGTCAGGCATCTCCACTAAAAACTACAGATTTCTGGCAGTAGGACCCCCACTTGTCAAAGGGACTTTCAAAGGGCCTGGGTATCATTAGCTGGTGGATCTCACTCCCTTCAAAGCCGTCCTGGTGGAGGAACTAGCACCTCCACTTGCCAGATCCAATGACAGTATTTGATGCTCACCCCAAGGCACCTCTTGATGGCACTAATCACAGCAGATTGGTCCCTCCTGTTGGCACACCGTCTTCTCTGGCTTCTCCGCTCCCTGGTTTTCCCCTTCGTCTACGACTACTCTCCCTCTTTCTCGGCCCCTAATTCTCCACCTGACATCTCA
>NW_021899879.1:0-1351 GCF_006229205.1 Suricata suricatta
TAAAATGTCTTTTATTATGATTTTTTACATTTGTTTATAATTATGGTCTCTGTTGTTGTTCTAGGATTTAAATGATGTATTACTGCTAGTTAAGAGTTTACCAGAATTTTATTTTAGATAGTATTGATTGCTTGTCCATATATCATTTGCTAGTTAATATTGTTTAATTTTCATTTGTTGCCAATTTTATTTAATCCATAATACAACTAGCAGTATTTCATTAATAAGTTACACTATTGTAATTTTCATTTTTAATATAAAATATCAATTTTAAATTTTTAAAATGTTTTTTATTTATTTTTGAGAGACAGAGAGAGACAGTGCGAGCAGTGGAGGGTCAGAGAGAGAGGAAGACACAGAATCTGAAGACAGGCTCCAGGCTCTGAACTAGCTGTCAGCACAGAGCCTGAGGTGGGACTCGAACCCACGAACCATGAGATCATGACCTGAGCTGAAGTTGGACGCCTAACTGACTAAGCCACCCAGGCGCCCCTAAAATATTGATTTTAAAATTTGAGGAATTTTATTAAAAATCATCAATACAGCTGGTTAGAGAAAAATTAAAAGGATTCCAGTTCAAAATGATCTGAGCCCTGTGTTTGTCTATCTTGTCTCATGAAACTCAACTGTAATGTCAACAAAGTGATGACTAAGGATATGATCGCATTAAAAAAAACCAAAAATTAGACATATGTCAGAAAACTAAAAATGGAACAAAATTCTGAAACACAGAAAATAAATGAAATCATGTCAAAGGATGAATTCATCAGACTTGAGATAAATCATATTTTCTAACAGTGATCGGAGCAATATTTCCAATTCCAAATTTTGCTATTCTTTCATAAAATTGCATAGTCTATTTTCTCTAACTTGAAATTGTGGGGATCTATTTCACTGTAGATACATGGAATATGGAAGATATGTAATATAGCCTGGTAATATATAGTATATGCATATATAGCCATATAGTTATAAAAAGTGATGTGGCTTTTGTCAGGCTCTAATCTTAGAATGCTTGTCCATGGACTCTAGCCCCCATATTGTGAAGAAACCCAGGTCAAATGGAAAATCCATGTGTAGGTGTTCAGTCAACACTCCCAGCTGAGGTGTTGGCTGACAGTCAGTATCACTTGGCAAATTGGTGAACATGTAAGTCTTCAGGAGAGTCCAGTGCCTATCTTTGCTCTGACTGATGCCAAATGGAACAGAGAGATAAGCTACTTCTGTTAAGCCTTCACCAAGTTGGAAAATCGTGATCAAAATCCGTGCTACTTTTGTTTTAAGTCATCAAATTTTGAGGTAGTTTTTAGGTAGCAATAGAAAACCTGGACCAATTTTGTTAATTAGAAAT
>NW_021899880.1:0-593 GCF_006229205.1 Suricata suricatta
TGTACAATCTGATCTGTACGAAGGAAGCTTTCCCTTGGTAGGTTGTTACCAAAGAACTTCTGTAGCTTGGTTTTGCAAGCTACAGGAAACCCAAAATAGAATAGACAAGAGTTTTGATCTTTAAGGTGTTCTAATGGAAATGAGCTGACCCGGTGGTTTTTGGAACATAAAGTTGCTGTGGTTTTCAAAAATGTTTTTCAAAGAAAACATTTTTATTCATTTTCCTTTGTTTTCTTAACAAGTAACTGTTAAGTGTCTTTTAACGATAGGTGTTATTCTGATGTCAAAGATACGAACATTCAAAAAACACAGTCTCTACACTCCAGGAGTTTGCTCTTGCCACAGTCATTTGTATGACTTACTCTAGTTAGTGCCAGAGTCTCATAGAGCTCATAATTATCATGGTTATTTTCTAATTGGCATTTGTTCCCGTTACCTTAAGTTCATGGTGAGGAATTAGAGTTTTCAAAGACTAGGTGGAATCTAAGGTAAGTATGCAGAGCGAGGGGTAAGTTTGCCAGGTAAAGAGGCAGAATGATGATGTTTGCAGGAGGAACATCTATCACGATTCCATGTTTGCTGGAATAAACAGC
>NW_021899881.1:0-593 GCF_006229205.1 Suricata suricatta
GGGATCACGTGGGCTGGAGCAACTAGCAACATTCCTCAAACGGTGAGAAGTAAAGGACCTCTTGGACATCCTGCCAACCAACAACTGTATCAGAGGTCAGCAGGACTGGCTGTTCAGGTTTGGAAAGGGTTTCACTTCTCACCTAGAAGTCTTTGGGACCTAATTCCCCCCAAAGAAAGTTGAATTTCAATGAGTTTTTTAGCAGAAACCAGTGTTTAAAATGTACCGAGGACAGTGGAACAGGTAGTCTTATTCTGGTTTATGAATCAACTCCTCAGATGACATTAGAAATATACAACCACAGCATGCACAGGATTAGAGCTTCTGGCAGAAATGAAATACATTACTCAATGGACACCTTTCAAGTTTTGTAATCAAAAGTTGCCCATGTGAAAAGCAATTCCTAGCTTGGTTCTTGGCCTTGGGCAAAACTGCCCTGACAGAAAGACATCAACTAATTTGAGGCCAGTAATATGACCCCTGTCTTGGGGAATGCCAAAGAGACTGTGTGTCCAGCTCCAGCAGGTCCAGGGCTCCCTGAAGGATGAACCGTGTCAGCGAGACTGAGAGAGCCTTGGCTTTTTTTTTTTTTC
>NW_021899882.1:0-593 GCF_006229205.1 Suricata suricatta
TTCATGAAAGTGAGTCCAGTGTCAGGCTCTGTACTGGGCTTGGAGCCTGCCTGGGATTCTCTTTCTCCCTCTTTCTGTACTTCCTGCCGCTTGTGCACACTCAATCTCCCAAAATAAATAAATAAACACTTTTTAAAAAATGAACGATAAAGCATATATTGCCTTTCAAAAGGGATTGATTAACATTGATACTAATTCTATTTGGCACCATATACAGGCATGACCCCTGGTGAGATAAGAAATCCATGACCTGAAAGTCCCTTACATAAAGAGTCCAGGAAATGACATCACAGCTCAACCTCCACATATTTAAGAGACATTAACTTACAAACTGAGAGCACAGTCTCCTCATTGCCACCTTCATCTCTTTATTCCTAAAAGTGTAGATTACCACGTTCAGAAAAGGAGTGATAACTGCATCAAAGAGGGCAAGGAATTTATCCAGATGAGATGTGGGAAAGGGCCACACATAGAAGAAGATTAATGGCCCAAAGAACAAAACAACTACAGTGACATGAGCTGACAGAGTGGAGAGCGCCTTGGACATACTACCCGAAGATTTCTTCTGAACAGTCACCAAAATAAAGATGTAG
>NW_021899883.1:0-593 GCF_006229205.1 Suricata suricatta
TCTCTCTCTCTCTCTCTCTCTCTCAAAAAATAAATAAAAACATTGATTTGTTGGTTGAAGTAACCCTGGGGGGAAGAAAGAGGGGCTGCTGATCCCATAAAAAAGAGAAAAAGGAAAAGGGAGAAAAGAAAAACAAACAGAATTCTAAAAAAACTATAAGGCTGATTCCAAGGAAAGAGGGGGGGAAAACAGAAGAAGAAAAAAAGCAGAATAAAAGAGAAAAGACAGTACAAGAATAGAATAAAAAAGCTTGATCAATATAATATATTTATACAATTAATAAGAAATGACAAAAAAAAAACCAAATCAGAAACTGTGAGCCTGATTCCAAAAGAAAAGAGAGAAAAAGAAGAGGAAGGAAAGAAAGAGAGAGAAAAGAAAAGAGAACATGTTGTCTGGGGTGCCCGGGGCTGGCGGCTGGGCTGGTCGGGAGAAGAGGTCAGCTGCCTGGGGTCAGTCAGTCTCACTCCTGTCAATAAGCAGTTGCCAGAGACTGAGAGGGGTAATCAAGTCCCACCTCCCCTGGGGGCCACAGTGCTATTCTCTGAAGTCCCACCCTGTGGATGGTGGGGGTGCAATGGCATCACCCCAAT
>NW_021899884.1:0-593 GCF_006229205.1 Suricata suricatta
GGGGGGGGGATTACAGGCTCCATGTCCCCCCTTCTTGTGTTTGGTCTGCACATGCTCATTTTTAATAAGTGCTCTTAAAAGGCTTCTAATCTCCACCCCTCCAATGAGGCCCAGCCCGGGCTCCGCCGTCCGTGGAGGAGTTCACCCGGACACGCAGGGTGGAGGTTCGAGAAGACGTCCCCGCTGTGGGGGCTAGGACCCCGGGAGTGGGAAGGGCGTCTTCATTGGTCCAGGGGGCTCGGGGGAAGCAGTGGGAGACAGAGGTCCCCACGGTCCCTGAGCCGGGCCTTCAGAGGCCAGCGGACCCCCAGCCAGGGACGGGCTTGCCCAGGTGATCCAGTCGGCCCTCGAAAGAACCCAGGTCCTTCCTGCACATGTGACTCCCCACCCCCCACCCCCCACGGCCACTCTCACCTGGTAACCGGGGCAGACGGAAGCAGCCACCCCACACGCCGGCCGGACCCGCCTCTCTCCCCAGCCATCCCGGAAGTCGGCCAAGCTGGCACAGGGAGTGTTTTTGCCAACTCTCCCCAGACACAGTTGTGGAGAGTCCTTGGCCTGACAGGGGCCGAGAAACGTCCTACAGGGCAGGA
>NW_021899885.1:0-593 GCF_006229205.1 Suricata suricatta
CAGAGGCTACACTCCCGCGTCCTCTACCCACTCACTGACCTCAGGCCACAGAGGCTGAATCATGCGGACGCCCGGGTGAACCCAGCAGGAACGGATCCTGGAGGCTGGACGCCCCCCTGGACACCCAGTCACACCCTAAGCCCTTGCACCCCCACAATGCGCACTGACTCACCTACGCTGCTGGACCCACGGAGGCGACCGACCCGCACCTGCCACCGCAGCGATGAAGGCGCCGGGTCCTGCGTGCGCGTCCCGCCCGGCCCGGCCACGTCCCACCCCGAGGCTTTAGGATGAGTCCGAGAGGGGACGCGGGGGTCGGGGATGCGGGGTACTCACGATTCCACCTTCCGCCGGGCGAGCGGGAGGGGAAGCTCCGGCCAGCTCGCCTCCGTCGGCCGTGCGCATGCGTCTCTCGTGTGCCTGATTTTTTTTTTTTTTTTTTTTTTTTAAATTACAATACCAACTGGTGGCTTTACTACGGCCGCGATCGCTCTCCCGGGTTTTCCTCTTCCTCCGGCTCGGTCTTTCCTCTCGCCGCCTTCTCCCTCCCTCGAGCTCTCTCAGCTCAGCCTCCTCCCCGCCCCCTCCCTCCC
>NW_021899886.1:0-593 GCF_006229205.1 Suricata suricatta
ATATATATAATCACAGCAGTAAGTAGGACACAATACTTTCAGGCTTCAACAGTAACTACTAGAGTGTACCAGGACTTGTCCACTGTGGGAAGATGATAGAGATAAAATAAGGAGTAACTATGGATATACTTTATAAGAAATGCCCACTAAATTTTCAGGTAAAAATGGTGACAACCAATTATTCTTAGTTAATAGAAGAATGTAGATAGTCACATTTATCCATTTTATGTCATTTCAAATAATAGATTTCCCTATGAAAAATGTTTTTAAAGACAGATTTACACAAATATAAATTCAACCCATATTATTTGTCATTGTTGGTGCTTTGAAGCATTAAAAAGCTAAACCACAGAAACTACAGAGCTATGGTACACTCTGAAATAGTTCCCATAAAAAAAGACTCAATCAAGTTCGATTGATTCCCTCCAGCAATTTCAATCTTACTATATATGGTGTTTTTAATCTTTTTTTTTATGCTGACAGATAGGCAACTTTTAAAATTCTTTGTAGGGGCGCCTGGGTGGCTCAGTCGGTTAAGCGTCCGGCTTCGGCTCAGGTCAGATCTCACGGTTCGTGGGTTCGAGCCCCGCGTC
>NW_021899887.1:0-593 GCF_006229205.1 Suricata suricatta
ACCGGTCCTGGGGCCCCTGGGTGGCTCAGTTGGTTAAGCGTCCAACTTTGACTCAGGTCATGATCTTGCGGTTTGTGGGTTTGAGCCTCACGTCAGGCTCTGTGCTGACAGCTCAGAGCCTGGAGCCTGTCTTCGGATTCTGTGTCTCCCTCTCTCTCTGACCCTCCCCTGCTTGTGTTCTCTCTCTCTCTCTCTCTTAAAAATAAATAAAAACATTTTTTAAAAAACGGTACTTCTTTCAAAAATGTAGAAGATTTGGGTAAAGTGATTGTTACAACGCTAGAAGAGATTAATGGAGGGATGAGTAGATGTCTTCTGTCCTTGAAGGTCAGAAATCTAGAAGGCAGCAGATTCATAAATAATTTCAGTGTAATAGTTCAAGAGTAGAGGTTTGCATACGGTGTTATGGAGACGTGAGTTTTAAGGATGAGAAAGAGTTAGCTGAATGAAAAAATGTGAGGAAAGTCAAATAATGGAAGCAAAGACATGGAGGTTTGGCATGGTAGGGTGTGTACTTAGGAAATCAAACCATGCTAGGATTCCCAGAATCTCTGGTGACTCAGGCCAGAGGAGTCCTGATAGGTCACAACCCA
>NW_021899888.1:0-593 GCF_006229205.1 Suricata suricatta
GGAAAAGATAATCCACAGAATGGGATTATCTGCATATCACATATATGATGAGGGGTTTATGTCTACAATAATAAAAAGAACTCATACAATTCAATAACACAAAGACCACTCAATATTATTTAACACCAAAGAATCATCCATTTCCTACATAAAAGGTAGCTACTTTTTTGCATGGACCTCCAGCATATTATAGTATAGAAGTGGAATTTAAGGAAAGGTATTAAGCAGGCTGTGTTGTAGCTTATGAACAAGTAATATATTGTATCATTTATCTTGAATGTATCATAGATAAGCTGCTATATAACGATCGCCACTTCTGATAGCTGTGAAATTAGGTGATTAACTAGTTGTTACTTAACCTTCTAATTTCTGTATAAGTCTAATTACATGAAATAGAAGTTGGTGTTTTGATTTTTTTACTTTGCTTTTCTGTTTGGAGTGTCATTGTAACTACTGTATTGTAAATGATGGAAAAGAATTGCATATGTTAAAAAAATATGAAACTTTATAAAGTAAAAAAAAATAAAATTTCAAAAAAAATAAAATAAAATTCTATTTACCATTTAAAAAAATGAACACACTATTGTGAACAA
>NW_021899889.1:0-593 GCF_006229205.1 Suricata suricatta
GGATAATTCAGTTAAATGAGTGGTCTGGTCATGACGTTTTCAGCAAATAATAACGACGCACTCCTTTTGGTTTGGTTTACTTTTTAAAGGCAACCCCCCTTGGATCTGCCAAATGTTCCAATTACACAGGTGCCATGCATTTTATGAAGCCTTTAGAGTACCCATCGTTAGGGTGCCTGGGTGGCTCAGTGGGTTAAGCGTCCGGCTTCGGCTCAGGTCATGATCTCACAGTTTGTGGGTTCGAGCCCTGTGTTGGGCTCTGTGCCAACAGCTAGCTCAGAGCCTGGAGCCTGCTTCGGATTCTGTATCTCCCTCTCTCTCTGACCCTCCCCTGCTCACGCTGTCTCTCTCTGTCTCTCAAAAATAAATAAAAAACATAAAAAAAGTTAAAAAAAAAAAAAGAATTATTTCGAGTACCCATCACTAAGCCAGTGGTTGGTGGAAGCTCTTTTGAACCATCCACAAGCATATTCTCCTATTCATTTTGGAATAATAAGATGTTTAAATATTTATTTCTTTCCAATAACTAGGTAGGCCAAGGCTCTTCATTTCAGTAAATTCTGTTCAGATAATGTTGAGTCACTGCTTAGAAT
>NW_021899890.1:0-1351 GCF_006229205.1 Suricata suricatta
GGTTTTGCTCTAATTTGATGCAGGGGGTGAAATGGCACAACTTTTAACTTAAAGCAGGGAGTCACATTAGGAAGTCATTACAGGAATAATGTGATTATTAAGATTGGTGATTCTGTCTTAAGTTAGGGTCATGGCAATAGAGTGGGAGGTGGTCAGAACAAAAAAAAATAATCACAGTGTTTTCAGTGTGAGGAGATACGAAAAACCGTTTTGTCCAATAGCTTTTATTTTTTTACTTTTATTTTTAAAATATTTATTTATTTTGAGGGGAGGGCAGAGAGAGAGAGAGGGAGAGACAGAATCCCAAGTTGGTTTCACACTATCAGCACAAACAGTGAGATCATGACCTGAGCTGAAATCAAGAGTCTGACGCTTAACTGACTGAACCACTTAGTTGCCCCTATCCAGTAGTTTTTAATTTTAATTTTTAAACAGTGGAACTGAGTTCCAAGTGAAATCTAAATATCTAAAATATATTAGAGCAGAGTTTTGCTGGTTGAGAGGTTAGCACCCCAACCATTAAGCATTCCTCCTTTGCTTCCATCATCGTGTCTCCTCCAAATCCTGCTTAGAACCCTGGGATCTAAGGAACATTCAAGAACCACTGATGAAACTTAATTCTACAGTTTTATAGATGAGGTCATAGTCATTATTATCCTCAATACATGAGAGAAAAGGGTAAACATTTGAAAGTTAATTATGGTTGTTAGTATAGGAGGGAGAAAAGTAAGTCAGTGGTCAATCTAGAGTGAACTTATTGGTTCTCATACTCTATCAATCAGATGTAAATTTGCTGACTCTCCTGGTAAATGAATGATCCTCAATCTTGTGAAGAGAGAAATATTTTTTTTATATTACTAAGGAAAAAGATTACCCTTTTTGCTCATTTTATTTTTTATTTTTATTTATGTACTATTTTTTAATTTTTTTTTTCTGAGAGAGAGACAGAGGTGCAAGCAGGGGAGGGGCAGAGAGAGAGGGAGACACAGAATCTGAAGCAGGCTCCAGGCTCAGAGCTGTCAGCACAGAGCCCCATGCAAGGCTGAACTCAAGAACCATGAGATCATGACCCGAACATAAGTTGGATGCTTAACTGACTGTGCCACTCAAGCACTCCTCTTTTTGCTTATTTTATTTTATAAGTGGTATCGTTTAGTTACTGTCATGATAATACTGTGTAACAAATAACAAAACCTTAGTTCCATTCAAACATAAGCATTTATTTTTTCCATGCACTAGACTAGGTGGTGGGTGGCCAACCTAGGCTGGACTTGCCTGGATGACTTTGCTTTTGGGTGCAGGTCTGGTCCAGTGTGTCTCCTAACTATAAGATGGGCTCAGTTCTGCCCCA
>NW_021899891.1:0-593 GCF_006229205.1 Suricata suricatta
TAGCTTCAACATGTAGCACTTCATAATTCCCCAAATACTTTCTTCTCAAAAAGATATTATTGTTCCTATTTAAACAAAAAGGAAACAGAACTTTATGTAAGTACCTAAGGTGAGCTTCCACATATACCAATACTAAGATATTAAGCAGAAATATAACTCATCGTAGCTTTCAAAATTAACTGTGAATACATCATTTATTCATTTCATTATTCCATATTTAGGTCATAATGAATATTATGCATTTTAAAAAATGGTAGTAATAGAACCATATATAAACCATATATATGTATCCTCCACCTTTTAAGACTAGTGGGAAAATTATATATATGTATTCTGAATTATTCTCACCTTTTCAAAGAAACCCTCTCTTTCAAAAGAACATTCTTTGCTCTGGTATCATCCCCCCTTTTTGGTATTATATCATTCACCAACTTCATATCTTATTTATATATAAATTTTTGTGCTTGTATAAAGTAAATCAAACTGCACAAGGCTAAGAACCCTATCTTCTTTATACCTATATTCCCAGTGACCACTACACTTGATAAACATTTGCCAAATAAATGACAATACCAGATCATGACTATGAAAAA
>NW_021899892.1:0-593 GCF_006229205.1 Suricata suricatta
GTGAAGTAAGCCAGGCAGAGAAGGACAGAAACCATATGTTTGCACTCATAGGTCTAGCAGGAAAACAAGAGAGACCTAATGGAGAACCAGGGGGAACGGAGGAGGGAGAGAGAGTTGGGGAGAGAGAGGGATGCAGAACTTGAGAGACTATTGAAAGCTGAGAATGAACTGAGGGTTGGGGGGAGGGGGGAGGGGGGAAAAGAGGTGGTGGTGATGGTGGAGGGCACTTGAGGGGAAGAGCACTGGGTGTTGTATAGAAAACAATTTGACAATAAAATATTATGGAAAAAAAAAAGAGCCGTTTAAGAGCCTCGCTGGGTCCAGCAGCTTGGAGATGAGGTGCAGCAGCACGTGTGGCGCCATCTTCCTGGGCTGGGCTCCCTGTTTCTTCTTTGCTATTGAGAACTTTATATGCGTGGGATATTTACCTCTTAGCAGATATATGACTTGAAAATACTCTCTGCCATTCAGCAGACTGCCTTTCCGTTTTGCTGATGGGTTCCTGAGCCATGCAGAAGTTTTTAGTTTGATGTAGACCCTGCTTATTCTTGCTTTGGTTCTCTTGCTTTTGATGTCAAATCCTAAAAAGCATT
>NW_021899893.1:0-593 GCF_006229205.1 Suricata suricatta
AGCTGAGATCAGGAGTGGGACGCTTGGGGTGCCTGGATGGCTAAATCAGTTAATCAAGCCAATGGCTTTTTAATTTAGTTTGGGTCATGATGTCATGATCATGAGATCGAGCACCTCCATGGTCTCCAAGCTGGGTGTGGAGCTTGCCTGAGATTCTCTCTCTCCTTCTTCCTCTCTCCTCATGAGCTCACACTTGTGTGCATGTGCATACATGCACACATATTCTCTCTCTCTCAAAAAAAAAAAACAAATAAAAAGAACTGAACACTTAACTGACTGAGCCACCCCTTGGAGATCTTAAAGTCTCCCCAAACACAACATGCCTAGAACAGAACTCATGATCTCTGTCCCCCCATTCCAGTGTTTGATATCTCAGTGAATGGCCCTGTCTCATCCATTCAGCTACATAATCCTGATTGTTCTGGAAAATTCTCTTCCCCTTAGCTCTGCCTTCCATAGTATTCAATACATTGCCATTGCCTTCTAAAAACATCTCTCAGATCCAGCCACATCTCTGTATCTCTGATACCATCCTAATCCAATTTAACATCTTCCTGCCTGGATTACTGCAGTAGGCACCCAACTGGTCTCTC
>NW_021899894.1:0-593 GCF_006229205.1 Suricata suricatta
CTTCCCTTTTACAAAAGACCCACGTCAGTACTTGTTTTCTCTAATTAAAGAAATGTGAGGCGGATTTCTGCTTCTACGAAGAAAGGCAAAAAGCAAAACCAGCTCTCAGGGTTAGTTCTGCAGGGGGTCGTTCCCCAGGGAAGCGGGGAGAGTGGCCCGCCAAGGTCCTTCCTTCCCCAGGAACTGCATTCGGCAGCTCAGCATCCAGCCGCTCTGCCCAGCGTGGCTTTGAACTGCCCCTCTGAGCATCTGTGCTTTGTCTTGATGTCTTTTCTGCATCCCTTAGCAAGACGTGTCCTAAGGTATCAAAGAAGCCTGAGAGAGGTTATTTTTAGGGTCTGGGAATACTCAAAACTTTTTCTATTTAAATTGATGGTGATTGCTCTTTGCTTTATGCCATTTGGGCTTACTAAAGGTTTTGTAGGAACACGGTACTTTTGGATAGTGAGAGAAACCTGAACTTGGACATGGTCTCTGTAACACAGATAAATTAGGTGGTGATTATTCCCCCTAAAAAAGGATATCTTTATTTACAAAAATAACTGAATTGTAGCAGTTCTTTAGTATATATCTAATGTATTTAGGACATAATT
>NW_021899895.1:0-593 GCF_006229205.1 Suricata suricatta
GTGACCCCAGCAACCCCTGCATCTCCTACACCTGCCTCAGCACCGGGCTCGTGGCAGCGGTCCAGGACTGCCCGCGGCAGACCTGGTGTGCGGAAGTACGTCGTCTTCTTAGGCAACTAGCAACAGCATCCGCTTCTCACGTTAGATACAAACACAAGCTGCTGCTTTCTCATTTGGAAAAGTCTGGCCAACAGACATAAATTTCTTGTGGCTTCCATTTCAGATGTTTCACACCTTTTATTGCCAAGTATATTTTTCATATCAAAGTTATATTTGAAGGCTCTATGAAGCTTAATCTAGTGCTATTCTAGAGCAAGTAAGTTATTTTAGAAAGCATTTTGCTACTTTTAAACAAACCAAAAAAAAAAAAAAAACCAAAACCAGAAAACACCTTTTTTTTTTTTAAAGCTCATGGATTTGGGTTAATCATTTCCTATAAAAATATGTTTTTCATAAAATCACAGTTAAGTGTATTTTTCAGATCTTTCTTTGTGCCACAGTCTTCATTTTTATTGCTCTCCTCTAATATGGTGAGGATTTTTTATAAAAAATACTAAATTTTAAGCTTAAGTCTTAATTAAATTAGTTAATAA
>NW_021899896.1:0-593 GCF_006229205.1 Suricata suricatta
CATAAATGTCCACCAATTGATGAATGGATAAAGAAGATGTGTTTTATATGTACAATGGAATAACTACTTGGCAATGAGAAAGAATGAAATCCTGCCATTTGCAACAATGTGGATGGAGCTGGAGGCTTTTGTGCCATGTGAAATAAATTTGCCAGAGAAAGACAGACATCATATGTTGACACTCATACGTGAAACTTGAGAAACCTAGCAGAAGACCATGGGGGAAGGGAAGGGGACAAAATAGTTACAAACAAAGAGGGAGGGAGGCAAACTATAAGAGACTCTTAAATACAGAGAACAAACTGAGAGTTGATGGGGGGGCAAGAGGAGGGGAAAATGGGTGATGGGCATTGAGGAGGACACTTGTTGGGATGAGCACCGGGTGTTGTGTGCAAGTGATGAATCATGGGAATCTACCCCCAAAACCAAGAGCACACTGTACACAGTGTATGTTAGCCAACTTGACAATAAATTCTATTTAAAAGAAAAAAGAAAAAAGACACTGTGCTGCCAAAATTGCAATTTTGAGACTGCAAATAAAGGTTTTTGTTCTTTTTCGGTTTTAGCTCCTTTTCTCAGTTGATAATATCTAG
>NW_021899897.1:0-593 GCF_006229205.1 Suricata suricatta
AAAAAACCCCACAACTGAGTCTCTCTTGATTTCAGAAGGCTGTTGCTCAAGGCGCTGTGCACTGCTGGAAATGAACTGGGAGCTCCTGCAGTTTAAGAGCGCGCCCAGGCCTCCATCCGCCCCTGACTCCTTGTTGGAAGTCGTGTAGGTGTGGGCCCTAGTTTTTCCTGTGGGCACCTGGGATTCTCACAGTCCGTGCAGGGGGCGAGGTGCACCGTGGAAATGTGGTCCGTGGTCCCGTTCCCAAAACGAAGTTTGAATTGCCCGTCCCCGGCGCCGCCGGGCTCAGGCTGCTCTTCGCCGCCGGGGGTTCCCCTCCCCCGGCGCAGCTGTGCTCTGGCTGCTCTCCACAGTGGGGGCGGGGTCCGCTCCCCCAGGGCTGCTGTGCTAAGGCCGCTTTTCGCCAGGAGAAAAGCCGGGAGGTGTGCTCTCCTGTCTCTTCCCTTTGTCTCTTGGGCTCTTCGCGCTTTCCCCACGTTGGGCTGGGGATCTTGCCTCCCCTGCCCGTCCAGGGCTGGCCCGTTTTCAGATCTCCCCCGTTCGCCCTCACTCACTCACTCAGGTATCCTTGAGGTTCTATTCTTTCTGGAGTC
>NW_021899898.1:0-593 GCF_006229205.1 Suricata suricatta
ATGT
This sequence comes from Suricata suricatta, assembly GCF_006229205.1. Lineage (NCBI taxonomy): Eukaryota > Metazoa > Chordata > Mammalia > Carnivora > Herpestidae > Suricata > Suricata suricatta. The sequence goes on from NW_021899898.1 coordinate 5, forward strand.
GTGGTAAAGAAAGGCTCTTTTTTCATGTGGGAGAGATTGCAGCTGTTTACGCTGATCAAAAAAATTACCCAATAAGAGAGGAAAAATGACAATACAGGAGAGAGAAGACCAATTACAGTTGCAGAAATAATCCCTTAGAGTAATTTAGAGGAATGGAATCGTAAGCTCAAAGGAAAGTCTTATTCATAGATAGAGACACCATTTGGTCACCATTGCCAGAGGTGGGAAGGCTGGTTATATGAGTACATATTCAAGTAAACTGATAAATTCAGTAGTAAGAGCATGTGGACATTTTCTTCTTGTTGATCATATTTTCTCAATGACACAAGAATCAAGGAAATCAAATGAGAGAAGAGAAGGGGTTGTTGGAGTTCTATGAGAGAAAAGAAAATGTGAAATCTTTACCTAAGAGAAGGAGAGAGTGATTAACTGAGGAAATGTGGTAGAACTGCTGGCAACTTGAAGCAAGTGTTGGTGACAGTTTAAAATTATATTTATCAGCATGGATGCCTGCCTTCCTCCAGCCAGGTTCAGCTGTTTGGGGCAGAAGAGGAGAAGTTAGAAAAATTGAGTTTAACCAGGGCTAGGG
>NW_021899899.1:0-593 GCF_006229205.1 Suricata suricatta
ACTAATGGGTACAAGGTTTCTTTTTGGGGGTGATGCATGTGTTCTAACCTTAGATTATGGTGATGGATGCACAACTCTGTGTATATGCTAAAAAACCAGTGAAATGTACATTTTACATGGGTAAATGTTATGGTGTATAAATTATATTTCAATAAAACTGCTAAAAAGAAAGATGGTGGAAGCTTTTTTTCACCTAAAACAAGATAAAGGTAGTTATGAATATGTAGTTCTCATCTCTATTTCTGCAATGCCTTTCAAATTCGTTTCATTCTTTCCATTCATTATGCTTCTTAGTTCAAATCTTCATTTAGCTCTTTGTCCAGCACCTACACATAGATAATAGCATGTGTTTCTTGAGTGGGTTCTGGTTGATTAGTAGTGAGTCCTCTTATTGAGACTGCTGCATTTGATTTGAAAATAGTTTTCTTACCTCCTCCCTCCTTCTCTCTCTCTCTCTCTCTCAAATTTTCTTAAAGCACAAACCTGATGATGTCCTACACTTACTAAACATTTCAAAGAGTTCAACACTGCCTACAGAATTAAATGTAAACTTTCAACTTGATCTGTGATTCTCTTTCTGGTCTTATTTTTTT
>NW_021899900.1:0-593 GCF_006229205.1 Suricata suricatta
TAAAACACATAATTTCACTAGAAGTTTTATGAGATTAATGATGTAAATTTGAGTAGGTTTGGTAGAAGGAGTGTGAACATTCCAGTAATATAATATTATCTTTCCTTATGGCTGACAACCAACTGAGAAATAGATCTAAGGGTCTGATGGGGAATTAAATATAGTACCAACCAGCTTTAGTACGGGGTCAATTAGCATAGTTTTGCCTATAAGGAATGGAAAATACCAAGTAAACCTGACTTAAGAAATAAGGTCATGGGGCTCCTGGGTGGCTCAGTGGGTTAAGCCTCAGACTTCAGCTCAGGTCAGATCTCACGTTCGTGGGTTCGAGCCCCATGTCAGGCTCTGTGCTGACAGCTCAGAGCCTGGAGCCTGCTTCACATTCTGTGTTTCCTTATCTCTTTGCCCCTCTCCTTCTCATGCTCTGTCTTGCTGTATCAAAAATAAATTTTAAAAACATTAAAAAAAAAAAAAAGGTAATGTATCATCTCACATAACAAGGAGTTCATAGAGAGGTCTGCCCCCGGATCTCAGGGCTTTAGTACTACTCCTCAGTTACTCTCTGGTTTCTGTCCTCCTCTACATGTTGCTTC
>NW_021899901.1:0-1351 GCF_006229205.1 Suricata suricatta
GCTCCCCCGACCTCGAGCTCCGTGTCCTTCATCCGCCACAAAGTGTGGAATCTGAACATGAACTGTGTTTTCCGAACCTCAGATATTCAGGAAGGCCCTTCATGATTTTTTTCAGTATCTCGATATGACCCATATTGTTCTACACTATGCACTGCCCTTTAAATCAACTCGCTTTAAAAAAAAAAAACATTTATTTTGAGAGGAAGCCTCACATTATTCCTGTAAATTGAACCTCAACCTTCTTCCAGGAAAAGGCTTCGTTTAGCCTCAGCACATCCTTGATGGCCATCTTTCTGCTGAAATCGGAAATTTTCAAGAGTCAGAGAAATGTTACACACAGTCTGGCCACAATTGAGAATTTCTCCTTGATGCAGAGAGAAGGCCTCACAAATAATTTAGAAAACGAACTCGTTTCTCCCGACAGGCTTAAATATCACACGCACTGTCAGTGCGTCACCTGAAAGCACCTGACTTCCCACCAGCAAAGGGGCTGGCAAACCCCATCACCAAGGCCAGCCCACCACCGGCGGTCGCAAATCACCTCCTAGGAACACGGCTGTGCACACTCATTGCTGTCCTTCCTGAGGCTGCCGTGTCTACACAGAGGCTGAGTCGAACAGTCACAGCAGAGACTGCACGGCCCAACAAGCCAACAATATCTACCCCAGCCGGGCACCAGTGGACAGACAACTCTTAGAGAATCGTGCATGGGACCCTCGTGCCCATGGGCAGCTGCCAACACTCTGGCTCCTTTTCATGGAGAGGAAAGTATGAAAACCACCAAGCACGTCACATCACACTCAATGAGAACTCTCTGAATAAATGAATGGATAAACCCAGCAATCAAAGTAGTTTTAACTTACATCGATTCTCCCTTCATACCATACTCAAAGCGCTTAGAGCCACTAGCCATTATAACCAACCAGCATCAGCGTAGTTCTCGAGGGCTAGGCTGCCTAGTAGGGTGGATGCCAGTCACTTAGTGGCACGCCTATGTGTTCTTAATTGAGATGTGCTATGGGCATGGGACACTGGATTTCAAAGACCCTAGTATGAAAAGGAAGAGCATATCAATAATATGTGTACACTGATTAGATGTTGAAATGACAATAATTTGAATTTTTTTGAAGTTCATTCATTTATTTTACTTAAGTAAGCTCTATGCCCAACACAGGGCTCAAACTCACAACCCCAAGATAAAGACTCACATGGTCTTCCAACTGAGCCAGCCAGGCACTCCAATAATTCTGATTTTTTGAATTAAATAACCTATGTATCAAAACTATTTTATCTGTTTGCATCTATGTAATCTTTAGCGTGGCTATGAGAAGTCTAAAATGATGTACCTCTG
>NW_021899902.1:0-593 GCF_006229205.1 Suricata suricatta
GGCAGCAGCATAGTCCCAAGAAGGGTCCTGGGCTGGCTCATACCCAGCTTCTTCTCGGTGAGACCCTCCCAGAGTAGGTCAGAACAGTCAAAGCCACAGTCCCTCAGAAGTGAGGTGTCAGGAAAAACAGCTGCATCTGAGATAAAACTCAGAAAGGAGGTGCCCCCTGGCAACCTCAGGGTGTGGACATGGAGAGTGTAACAGCGGGGAGTGGCAGGAAGACAAAGACAAAGAAAGGCTGCTGGATTGCTGATGGAGGCCAACACAGTCCCGACTGGGGATCTGGGTGATACCATTGTCATCCCACCTGCCATGCACAGACACACCTACAAGCACCACAAAACTCCACCCCAGTAAGCTAAACAGCGCCTTCTAGTGGAGAATGAAGCCGTTACACTACATCCCGCCCCCCTGGGCTGACCTCACTCCTCAGGAACACCACAAGTCTCTCCCCTGCTTGGTTTACAGACTCTAAAGTGGTTTACAGTTGGACCTGAAGGGCAAGACGATATGATTTCAATTGTACTTCAGTCTTTTCACTTATTCAACTCTTTGCTTTTTCTTGAATACAGAAGGAAAACACTAATTTTTCT
>NW_021899903.1:0-593 GCF_006229205.1 Suricata suricatta
AAAAAAATAATGTGTTCTCTAAATTTTGCTTGTTGTTTATGCCTTTACTAAATAAATGCACTGTAGAAAACATTACAAAAAGTATAAAATTCTACATGGGGATTTTTTTCTTCTATATACCTCATACCTACTCATTTAATGTCTGAACTTTTCCTTTTGTGTGGGTATATGGGTTTGGATGTAGTTTGAGTATTTTTTTTTAATCAGACACAGATCCTTTAAATCACTAGTACTTGATTACTTTTCATTCCTATTTTCCCCTCTATGAAATTTACATATACATATGTATATATTTAGTAAATTATACTCATTGTGGATGCTTGCATATATCAAAAGATAAAAATAATTTCTTAGGTGGGAATAATATGTACATAAATATGTCCAAAAATTTCCTTCATCATAAAAAATTCTGAATATTATATTTTCATTATTTATTTTCATTCTTTTGTCTCATTTTGCCTTTTTAATGTACATTTATATCTTAAAAAGGCCATACATTTAATTGTTAAACTATAACATAATTATAGATAACATTTATTGAGGGCTAACTATGCTCAGACTCTGTTTATATAAATATTATTTATTTTCATTTA
>NW_021899904.1:0-593 GCF_006229205.1 Suricata suricatta
GTCATTGCAACTACTGTATTGTAAATGATGGAAAATAATTGCATATGTTAAAAAAATATGAAACTTTATAAAGTAAAAAAAAATAAATAAAATTTAAAAAAAAAGAAGATTATCTGAAATTCTGCTAAGTCTATGATAAATAAATTGTAAAATAGTTTCTAGAAAGGGTTAGGCTCACATGAACTCTTCCATATTTTATATATGCTGTGGAATTTTGATATCTAAATTGCATACTTATTATTTATTTTTTGATGTGTGGATGGATTTTATTTTAATATAATTCAAATTTAGAAGAATAGTTCAAAGACCTCCCATTTGTCTCACATTCACCATTTTTTTCTATTCTCTATACTATTTTTTTCTCTACAGAAATATAGATGTGTTATTTGTTTTATTTTTTTTTTTATGTTTCTTTATTTTTGAGAGAGAGAGTCTGAGTGCAAGCAGGGAGACACAGAATCTGAAGCAGACTCCAGACTCCGAGCTATCTGCACAGAGCCCAATGTGAGGCTCGAACCTGTGAACCATGAGATCATGACCTGAGCTAAAGTCAGATGCTCAAATGACTGAGCCACTCAGGTGTCCCTGGTGTG
>NW_021899905.1:0-593 GCF_006229205.1 Suricata suricatta
GAATCCACTGGAGAACCCACACTGAACCCTGGGTTCTAATCCTGAACCACGAATCCTCTGTTTCACTCTCCATGTGTCTTAATATGTGTGTCTCTAGGTTCTTCCTCTGTAAAATGAAAGAATTGGGCTAGATACCTCTCAACATACATAAAGCACCTTCATGTAAGAGCTGTGATAACTCAAACTTCTTTTCCCGAACACTTGATAAAAATGAGCGAATCTGAATTAATTTTCACTGATTTTTACATTCTAGCACCTAATTTCATCCCATTGTTATTTTATTACTTATTTACAGAAATCACACAGTAGGGTTAGTTTTCAGTATTGACTCCAGGATCGAATTCAGTTCAGTCGTTAAACATCAGTCCACGTAATCACTCTCAACCTTATCAATATCCTCAGGTGGGTATTTTTCACCTCCTGTTGCAAGTACGTCTCTGCCACACACGAAGTAAACTGAGTGCAACATTCAGGTCACATGATCTCTAAGACAGTCATTTGTACTTTTTATGGAAGTGGGTGTCATAAATGTGAGATATGATTATTTGGCACGGAGTCACTGTAGCTTCTGTTCATTTGCATTGGTGACACGA
>NW_021899906.1:0-593 GCF_006229205.1 Suricata suricatta
TCTAGCTGAGCCCCAGCACTGCCCATCACTGAGGCAGGCAGAGTGGCCTGTGGGGCCCTCACGGCAGGCCGCACCTCCTTCTCAGTGCACTGTGCCCACGGGTCAGCCATCAGCCACGCTGCAACCTCAGCAAGTCAGGGGGCTGGGGCACCACTTCCGGGGTCCTGCCACGGGTCTAGCTGGGAGCCCAATGAGGTACGGCGCTCTCAAAAGCAATCAGTGAGACACGCCCATGGATTGTGAAAGAAATCATCCCTTCTTCCTTCCTCTGTGGGCAGAGGTTGAAAGTCACATCAGGTTTCTAAGGCTCTGCTCTGCCCCCTGTGCCCTTGGATAAATACCATCACCTCCCTAAGCCTGTGTTCTCCATCTGTAAAATGGGTGTGACAGTAATAGCCCCAACCACCCAGTGAGGACATGGGGATATGTTTAATGCTGTGACACAGCGCACAGCACACTGTCTACCTGCATGTGTTCAGTGAATTCTCATAATGGCCCAAGACTGAGCCACAGAAGGAGACAGTGAGGACGGTGACCTCTGTCTGGGCCATCTTGATCGTCAACCTCACACTCCCCCACCCAGGCCTGTTAGG
>NW_021899907.1:0-593 GCF_006229205.1 Suricata suricatta
AGAGGAGAGAGAGAGAGAGAGAGAGAGAGAGAGAGAGAGAGAGAGAGAGAAAGAGAGAGAGAGTCAGAGAGAGAATCCTTAGCAGGCTCCGTGCTGTCAGCACAGAGCCCAACACAGGGCTCCATCTCACAAACCATGAAATCATGGCCTGAGCTAAAACCAAGAGTCAGACACTTAACCGACTGAGCCACCCACGTGCCCCCATACATGGTTTTAAATGACTGCATATTATACCCTTGCATGAACCCGCCATGGAACAGGGAGTGAAATGATTTGGTCTATGCTGGTAGCTGTCTGGAGGGTGAATGGGGGAAGAGTGAGGGCTGGGAGGGGCCAGGGTAACTGAAAACTATTCTTAATAAGTGATTATTTTAGGTGGAGTCAGAGCAGCATCGCTGAAGAGGACCCTAAAAGTCTTTTAGTCCAACTCCCTCTTTTCACAGTTGAAAAGTTAGAGATGCAGACAGGTAAAATGACTTCACCAGGGTCTCCCAGCCTCACCAGGAGCCTTGTGGCACTCAGTCCATTGCGTTTTCTATTCTAACCCAGTCTCCAGCCATGGCCACACAGTGTCTGAACATCAGCTAAAATCC
>NW_021899908.1:0-593 GCF_006229205.1 Suricata suricatta
AAAAAATGTCCAAGCATTAAAGGATATCATACTAAAGCTTCTGTATTTCTTCAAACCTAGTCAAAGATCAGAAGTCCAGTGAAAAGCCCCTTATGGAAGAAAGAGAGGAGGATGGACCAACCTCCTCCAGTCTGAAGATAAAATGTCTTCAGGTTCCTTTCTGGGCAGTTATAAGGAAGAAAGTGTCATTTTTAAAAGATGAAAGGGGCACCTGGGTGGCTCGGTCCATTAAGCCTCTGCTTCTTGATCTTGGATCAGGTCATAGTCTCGAGGTTCATGAGATCAAGCCAGGTATTGGGTTTGACATGTGGAGCCTGCTTGGGATTCTTTCCTCTCCCTCTCTCCTTGCCTCTCCTCTGCTGGCTTTCTCTCTGTCTCTCAAAATAAATAAATAAACTTAAAAAAATTAATAAAAGATGAATCAACATAGCTGAGCTACACACAGTTTCCTCAACACTCAATCTGCTTTGAAGATCTGAGGATGTGAGGGGGATGGTGGGGAGCAAGATGCAGGTGGAAGCAACAAAACTGTGCATTTCCCAACAACTGTCATCACATTTTAATTTATTTAAATTTTTAAATTTTTATTTTTT
>NW_021899909.1:0-593 GCF_006229205.1 Suricata suricatta
AACTTGGAGAGGCCAGGAGAGCCTTCTGTTCGTGTAAGACCCTAGCCCCTCGGGTCAAACTGGACCCTGAAATGCCAACCACTGTGTCACTGGCTCACTCCCATTTTGGTAAATAAAACGGTTGAGCAACTGGACTCCGCAAAGACCCTAAGGATATAACTCGATAATGACACTGACCGAAAGATTAACCAGTTTTTCCAGATTCTGTCAAACAACCCCACCCCTTTACTAGATCTGGCCAAGGCAAGGTCAGCAGGTGAAAGTTACATAGTCACTGTCCCGCAGTACCTTAGGTGTCTAACTATGACTGGTCATTTTAAAAGACTAAGAACTTTAAAATCTTAGGTTCCCGCCAAAACGAACATCTGTGTATTACAATGTAATTGGCTATAATGAAATGGTGTAAATTGTAATTGGCTGATTACACGATGGCCCGGTTTGTCTTGCCAAAACCCTTACAAACCCTGAGCTCCTGCTCCCCAAGGACTTCCCTGTGCTCGGGAGGGGCCGTTCTGCGAACTAAAATAAAATCCTATCGATCACCTCTGGTTTCTTGTGGATTCTATTCTGGGTGACTCGCATTGGGAAGACAG
>NW_021899910.1:0-593 GCF_006229205.1 Suricata suricatta
ACTTATTCTATGTGGGCATCAGCTCACTGTACCACAAACAAGGTAAATTTCATTATTTCATTAAGAAGGCATAATACAACATGCCTTCTTAAGGTTCTAAAATTGCTAGGAATGACTTGGAAAATTCATGGATGTGTCCTGCATACTTCCTTGAGTTTGCTGAATAAATGAGGAAATATGGACTTACAAACTCTTTAATGTAAAACCCAATATAAAAACCTTAATATGGTTTGCTTTGATCTAAGGAGAAAAACACTTAAAGCTCTCAGACTGCAGTTCAACATAGTTCCAAAGATTTTTATCCTATTTGCCCAAATATGGTGAATTATAGGGGGAGTGGCAAGATAGTGGAAAAGTAGGGAGCTCTGTAATCTCCACTATCAAACTGAAAAGAATTGAAAGCCACAATATTCTGATCTCCAAGAAAGGAGGTGTGCGCACAGACTCCTTATTGATAACACCCCCATGGATGCCTAGTGAATGCCAACTGGGACTGGAGGCTCTGGAGTAGGAAGCACCGGCCCAAAGTGGAGCCGGGAGAGAGAGCGCCCAGAAACTTGGCACCAGGCCCACAGAGAGACGTGTGTCCAGAG
>NW_021899911.1:0-593 GCF_006229205.1 Suricata suricatta
ATGTTTACCTGCCCAAAGAGAAATGCCTGAATGCATAGCCCTTTTCCTATCCACAGAAGTTATAAATGTCAGAAAGGTTGAGAGAGTTTTCTAGGTGCTTTGAAAAGGCTGCTATAAAGAAAACCCTCACGCTGTAAATTATGTATGAAAAGACACAGATGTAAAACGCTTCTGAGGAACCACAGTAAGTTAATGAAAGGAAACTCATTTTAAATCTGTTCTGAGATAAAAGGCATGACCACATTGGGGGAGAACGCAGTTGAAAATCCACATGTGAAGCCACAGCATAAAAAACAATGTTCTTGACAAATATAAATTTCAAGTGGTGTTATAAAGCTCATCCAGAAAATTCAATCTTTCTGAACATTGGATTTGTGAGGATGTCAAACTCATGTTAGGTATTGAGATATTTTGGGAATCCATTAAATTTCTTCAGGGGGAAAATGTGGTCCTCAGAAATCACATGTTAAACTTGCAACAAGGCTAGAGTAAAGATTAATAAAGGCAAGGAAATGGCTTAGTGATAAAAATACTATAAATAGAAAATAAACCAGATTTTCATGGTAAGATTTTCTACCATAGAAATCTTTATG
>NW_021899912.1:0-1351 GCF_006229205.1 Suricata suricatta
TAAAATGTCTTTTATTATGATTTTTTACATTTGTTTATAATTATGGTCTCTGTTGTTGTTCTAGGATTTAAATGATGTATTACTGCTAGTTAAGAGTTTACCAGAATTTTATTTTAGATAGTATTGATTGCTTGTCCATATATCATTTGCTAGTTAATATTGTTTAATTTTCATTTGTTGCCAATTTTATTTAATCCATGATACAACTAGCAGTATTTCATTAATAAGTTACACTATTGTAATTTTCATTTTTAATATAAAATATCAATTTTAAATTTTTAAAATGTTTTTTATTTATTTTTGAGAGACAGAGAGAGACAGTGCGAGCAGTGGAGGGTCAGAGAGAGAGGAAGACACAGAATCTGAAGACAGGCTCCAGGCTCTGAACTAGCTGTCAGCACAGAGCCTGAGGTGGGACTCGAACCCACGAACCATGAGATCATGACCTGAGCTGAAGTTGGACGCCTAACTGACTAAGCCACCCAGGCGCCCCTAAAATATCGATTTTAAAATTTGAGGAATTTTATTAAAAATCATCAATACAGCTGGTTAGAGAAAAATTAAAAGGATTCCAGTTCAAAATGATCTGAGCCCTGTGTTTGTCTATCTTGTCTCATGAAACTCAACTGTAATGTCAACAAAGTGATGACTAAGGATATGATCGCATTAAAAAAAACCAAAAATTAGACATATGTCAGAAAACTAAAAATGGAACAAAATTCTGAAACACAGAAAATAAATGAAATCATGTCAAAGGATGAATTCATCAGACTTGAGATAAATCATATTTTCTAACAGTGATCGGAGCAATATTTCCAATTCCAAGTTTTGCTATTCTTTCATAAAATTGCATAGTCTATTTTCTCTAACTTGAAATTGTGGGGATCTATTTCACTGTAGATACATGGAATATGGAAGATATGTAATATAGCCTGGTAATATATAGTATATGCATATATAGCCATATAGTTATAAAAAGTGATGTGGCTTTTGTCAGGCTCTAATCTTAGAATGCTTGTCCATGGAGTCTAGCCCCCATATTGTGAAGAAACCCAGGTCAAATGGAAAATCCATGTGTAGGTGTTCAGTCAACACTCCCAGCTGAGGTGTTGGCTGACAGTCAGTATCACTTGGCAAATTGGTGAACATGTAAGTCTTCAGGAGAGTCCAGTGCCTATCTTTGCTCTGACTGATGCCAAATGGAACAGAGAGATAAGCTACTTCTGTTAAGCCTTCACCAAGTTGGAAAATCGTGATCAAAATCCATGCTACTTTTGTTTTAAGTCATCAAATTTTGAGGTAGTTTTTAGGTAGCAATAGAAAACCTGGACCAATTTTGTTAATTAGAAAT
>NW_021899913.1:0-593 GCF_006229205.1 Suricata suricatta
GAGGCCTTGTGCCAGCTGTGCCCGTGTCCCCAGGCACATAATCTGGATTCTGAGTCCACAGTGAGCTCTCCCGGGATTCTCAGCCAATGAGGGTTTAACCCATGACCCAGTCTGCTCCCAGCAGAGATAACATTTGAAATATGTAAGCCATTTCTCCTCAGGCACAATTGTGAAGGGTTTTTAATCACACAGCCAGAAAACATTATAAAAAGAGGGGGAAACCCCATACTTGTGCCTCATATCAATGTAGAAAGTAGAGAGTGAAGCTTAGCTCTCCTTGGACCCTAAGCAATGGCGTCCAAGCTGTACAGCTGCCGCCTCTGAGTTCTTACAGAAACCCATGGCTTTTGATATTTTTTTCTAAGCTCTTACCTCTAGGATTACTTGAGGTGCTTTCCTTCCTCACCAGTCAGGGCTTGCAGAATCACCAGGGCAGTTCCTTCCATTTTTACGGCAAACATGGTACCTTGCAAAGAGGAAGGAAAAAGAACAGGGGGTCAGCAGCAGTCGTGTTGGAAGCGGTCATTCCCGGGGGGCTTCACTCATCCCTGTCCAGAGTCCCCGATTCTGCCCAAGCGTCCACCTTATTTGGG
>NW_021899914.1:0-593 GCF_006229205.1 Suricata suricatta
GTGTGTGTATGCGATCCGTGTGAGCATGTGTCTGGGCGTGTGTGTGTGTGTGATCCGTGTGCGCATGTGTCTGGGCATGTGTGTGTGTGTGTGTGTGGGATCCGTGCAGGTGGGGGCCACCCCTCGGCAGGCCTCCTTGCGTGTGCCAAAAGCTGGCCGGCCGGCACCCGGCAGTGTGCGGGGCCCCTTCCCCCGGACCCACCTGAGGCAGGGACCCGGCTCGTGCAGTCCCGGAACCCCGTGGGGACAGCCCCGGGGCCTCCGCTCACGGAGGTGGCCGGGGCCTGTCGCCACAAACACGCGTTTGGAAAACCTAATGCAACTCCAGCTTTCTGTACCGCGTGTGCTTGTCCTCTGCACCCGCAGGGGGTCAGAGCTCCGTGCTCCCGCGTGAAACAGCTCAGGGTCTGCGTCACTACGGCCCCTGCCGGCGGCACTTCCACGGATCTCAGTGCCTCGCTTCTGGTCTGCCGGAGTCCGTATTCTGCGTGTGGGAACAGCTTCCCCAGACTGTGCCAGGGAGGGGCACCTGGCGTGCACCCCGTGCTAGCTTTCTTGTTTCGTTTTCAGTTTGGGGCAGTGGAACGTGCATA
>NW_021899915.1:0-593 GCF_006229205.1 Suricata suricatta
TTTTTTTCTTAGTGGTTTACCTTTTCTTTTCTTTTGTTATGATTTAACTAGAGTTGAAAAAACATTTTTGGTAACCTCAAGGTTAAACCTTCCAAGACAACACTTTATAACTACTCAACAGACCGAAATAGTATGGAAGGCATGTATAAACCATACAATATAAACCTATGAAACTCCTGTAAAACAATTATTACTCTACACAGTGGTCTACTATGATTACTTATATTTGATGATGTTGATTTTAACCTCACAGTCCCCAGATGATTAGAGCCCTTATTAGATGGAAAATCATTGGTCTCCAGGTTTTTAAATGTCTCTGTGCCTGAGATCAAGGTCTTAAGACTCTGCCTGAACTTGTGCAGAGAAAGCCTTCAACTACATTGATTTGATTGTGTGTGTGTGTGTGGGGGGGAATTATGACAACAGTTCTTAGATTTGTGTTCTACTTGAAATAGCATAAAAATTTCTTTTCAACAAATATCTATGTAGTAACAAGTATGTATATGTGCTCTATTAGGTCCTCATTTTACAGTGTAAATAAAACAGACACGATCAGAGAAATCTTCATTGTGAGGAACAGGCAGTGGCTAACT
>NW_021899916.1:0-593 GCF_006229205.1 Suricata suricatta
CTCACAGCTTAGGTATGTGGCCTGTTAAACACTTTTGGGGAAATAAAACATAAGGTGATTACTACAGGAAGATCATTATTATTTCCAAATAATCAGGTTTTTTCCAGATTTTTTTTTAATCAGAAGAATCTGTTTGATTCAAGTTAGGACACTACAGCAATTATTCTGATCACATTACAAACTCTGTCTTTCCTTCAGATGTACATTTTCAAATGTTTGCCTGAATGTCATTTCATTATGACCATAATACAGTTTGCATTATTCTTCTGAAATATTTATCAAAACCATTTTTCCTCTAAAACATGTTAGTTTTATTTATATATATGTAAGCAAAGAATGGCAGCTCACAGAATATAATAGACATTTTGACTCATCTCAATTATTAATTAGGTCTTCACACATCACAGATGATCAATTAAGTTGTAATTCTTCCTTGGCTAATAAAAGGAATTAGTCATTCTTCAGTCAGTTGATTATGTTGATTAAGATCTTAATGTACCCGTTTCTTAAATTTTCTTTAATTTTACCATTTATAACCATAATAGAAAATTCTGAAGATTATTAAGACCAATTCCAAGCCTCTATGGATGAAC
>NW_021899917.1:0-593 GCF_006229205.1 Suricata suricatta
AGCACTGGGTGTTGTATGGAAATCAATTTGACAATAAAATATTTTAAAAAATAATAAAAAAATAAATTAAAAAAATAAAATAAATGAGTCCTGGAGATGTAATGTACAGCATGGGGGAAAAAAAAAGGAAAGCAATGCGATGACTTGCCAAAACTAAAGCAATCTAGTCATCTCAGAATGCTAAGACCTTCACAATGCTCCAGCATGTGACTCACTGGGCTCCAGCCTGTGACCAAATCCTCTTGATGCCTCTGGGCAACTTAAATTGAATCTGCTGAGTCACATGCTCTAGACTCTCTGTCTTGTCTGTAGCCCTCTCCCAAGTTAATCCCTTGGAGCATGAATTTGCAGGTCACATTTAGCTCCTACCAAACAGCAAGGAAGTCCCACAACTTTTTTTTTTTTCATTTCTCCTAGATTTTCTAGGACATTCTGGAAAGAAAACTATAGGCCCAAAGCAGACTTTTGACTAGGGACACTTGCCTGACATTCTTAACAGAACTACCAGAGAGTCTACCAATGTTTTTCTCTGAAACCCTTTCCTAGATGGGAGCAATCTTACTTCCAGGGTCACTCTTTCAATGTGATGGTTC
>NW_021899918.1:0-593 GCF_006229205.1 Suricata suricatta
TAGTTGGGATTTTAATGATGAAGGTAGCTTTTATATAGCCTTTCTCACTTCAGAAAGAGCTGAATTTAATAATAATAGCATTTGGATACAGCTTCAAATATGTACAGTGCTTCCATAAACATTTTGTCCTCCCTCATTCATTTTTTTTTAAGTTTATTTATCTATTTTGAGAGAGAGAGAGAGTGAGAGAGAGCGAGCGAGAGAGAGCATAAGAGCAGGAGAGAGGCAGAGAGGGAAAGGAGAGAGAGAGAATCCCAAGTGGGACTCGAATTCATGAACCTCAAGATCATGACCTAAGCCAAAACCAAGAGTCGGATGCTTAACTGACTGAGCCACCCAGAAACCCCATCCCTCATCCATTTTCAAATGACAAAATGCAATTGCACAGAGATTATGTGACTTACTAGTAAGTGAAACGTTCTCAGTCCCCACTCTGAATCCCTAGTGATTTCTTGTATTCTATATTATCTCAACTCAAATGTTTACCCGAGGAACTTTAGTGCCAGTGTGTTATTCATAAAAGTACCCAGGAATGGTGTAAGAACACGAGTCTGAACCTAACAGATGCCATGACTGGCTGTTTCCCCCTCTAA
>NW_021899919.1:0-593 GCF_006229205.1 Suricata suricatta
GGGATAGTCCTTAAGCTTAGCATTCATCAACCTTGAAATGATTATCAGTAGCTATTTAGAGAACATCGACGGCCCTATTTTTTTAAGTGATCTTCCAAATATTTCTAAACAGAAGTGAAAAATCTAACTCTATTGTACATTTCTCATGCTATGAGAAATACTGAGATATAAATACATAAAAATACAATTTCAATTTAATTTATAATATATATAAATATATAAAAACATATAAAATATAAGATATGTATATAGTATAAATGCTCACATATTTCACAAAATCCCACTTCCTTATTACTAATCTGGCCCAGTTTCTATATTTAGGGAGTGGATACAAGTTATTTTTTTTACCTTTGATTCCTTATGAATCCTCCATCAATACTGTAAGATCTGGCAAGAATTATATTTCTCTTTGTATATTTTCCATTGTTCCACTTATAACAAATAAGTCCCCTGAAGACTGGTGGCAAGTCTGAAAGCTTCTGTGCTCTTGTCAAGGGGGCAGGATGGAAATGCCATTATAGAAATTCCATAGCCTGGTTCCATTCTGTCACCTGTCATGTGGAACCATAGCCCTCTCTACCTGCCTGCCTCTC
>NW_021899920.1:0-593 GCF_006229205.1 Suricata suricatta
GCACATTGCCCAGGGAAGGAGGGACAACTCTTGTGGCACCCAATCAGGAGAGGCCAGCTAACACCTTTGACCTTTCTCTGACCTAAAGATGGAGGCTAGTCATGCCCCGCCCTATATGAGGGTCTTAGTCACACCCTACGTGAGGGTCCTGGGCCCACTCTGTGATTGGTCGATACTCTAAATGTTGTGATTGGCTCCCACTACTGCCAGTATTGATGGCGGGGGGGTTAGGGAATGGATCGCTGTACCTGTGTCATCATTACTTGTAACACCCCTTCCTAAAAAAGCCCCTACGCCGCCATGTTCGGGGCTCTCTCCACGTGGCCAGTGGGTTGGTGGAATCTGTGAGCCTGAGCTTAAGCCCGTAATAAAGCCCTTTGCTTTTGCATGCATGACTTGGTCTCCCTGGTAGTCTCTGGTTTCTTCTGGGGCAATATTGGAAACTTGGGCATAACAGTGTCAGACTTACCATCGGGTCTTTCATTGTTCCATGTATGCAGGTCCCTGTTTGGGCACCACTTGTGGTAGAATATCCCTCAAGAGGAAGGGGTCCTGGGGAGATGACGAGCAACACAACAACCATTTCCAAAGGC
>NW_021899921.1:0-593 GCF_006229205.1 Suricata suricatta
GTTTTTTGTAGACTATCCTTTATTAAATTACCTTATAACCTTCATAAAAATATCACTTGACCATGAATAAATGGTTCTATCTCTCAAATATATTATTTTGCCTTGATCTATTTGTCTACATTGACGTATTACTTTACTCCCTTGATTATTGTAGCTTTATAATAAGATTAACAACAGATAGTATAATTCCTATAATTCTCTTTTTTCTTTTAATTTCTTTTAGCCATATTGTCTTTTGCATTTTAATATGACAATTCATATATGTTTGTCTGCTTCTATAAAAGAACCTGATAATATTTTAATGTGATTTCATTAAGTCTACAGATCAATTTGGGGAAAAATACATCTTAACAATACTGAATATTCAAATCCATATACACAGTGAATTTCTTTGGTTATGCACATCTTATTTAAATTCCTTCAGCAATGTTTGGTAGTTCATGGTCTTGCACTAAAAGTGACATTCAGGGCTTGATTGCCAAAAGAGAAACACAGCAGCCATAATGACATTTACAAATCTATAGCTTTTTTTTTCTTTTAAATATTTCTTAATTTTTTAGAGAGAGTGTGCGAACAGGGGAGATGCAGAGAGA
>NW_021899922.1:0-593 GCF_006229205.1 Suricata suricatta
TCATTGAATGGTCTTGGCACCCTTGTCAAAAATCTCTGACATATACTTTTAAATGTCTCTTAACTTGAGGAAAGTAGGAAGGCAAGAATATTGGTTTTGCTTAGTTTATGCCTAACAATAAAAAAGAAATATGTCTCTAATAGCTGTGGTCTCCTCCCTCAAAAGTGTAGAACACGCACTGCTAGGAAGTGGAAAAGAGAGGATGGGATGATGGGAGAAATGTTATTTGTTAAAAGATGTCACATGCTCCAAGAGAAAGAAGAGTAAAATCCAAAGCAGAAGAATAAGGGTACTTCCACACAGCCCCACCTCATCTATTCATTACCAGTTTATCCCCTGGCTCTGACTATTGTCTTGTATCTCATCTCCTGGTCTGTAAAATGGCAGTAAGCTTATTATCCCAAGGATTAGTGGGGATAAATGTTCCCAGATATTCTGTAAAAAAAAGGCCCCCCAAATTTGATATTACTGCTGTTGATTTATTGATGGTCTATGTAAATTCTACTACCTCTTCCATTATGTTTCTGTTTTCTTATTTATACATCAGACACAATAATGCTACCTTCTCAGTGATGTGTGCCATGTAACTACCT
>NW_021899923.1:0-1351 GCF_006229205.1 Suricata suricatta
GTGTTGTTAGTGTCCCTCTTTCCAGGGCCACCAGGAGCCTCATGCCCTCCCCCGCCCCACATCCTCCTGCTCCACCCTGGACGTCTGCCCAGTCAGAGGGCAGCCTGCGGACGCCTCCCTCTGCCCGGGAAGCCTGGCCAGCGGGTGGGGGCAGGGCCAGGGTCCTGTGGGCAGGGCGCAGCCCAGCCCGGCGGGGGTCCAGGCACAGGGGAGGGCTGGGACTGGGGGTGACCCTTCCCCTCAAGGGTCTATTGTCACTCCGCCTGGCACCTGGCTCTTCAAAGAGCACTGGAAGTAGGAGGTAACAGGCAGGGAAGTTGACAGAACCTCCCTAACACGGACACCACACGGGTCATCCGCCCCGCTCCCCAGATGCGGAAACAGGCCGGCCAGAGGGAGCCGGCCCTGCCTCAGCGGCCCTGGCTGGCGCCTGCCCACCCGGGGCTGTGCCCCCGACAGCCGGGGCGCTGAGTCGGCCCAGCCGCCTGTACCGGGCCCCCAGCGAGGCTGGGTCACTCACACAGCCTGCAGCGGTGACCCAGGCTGGGCCTGCCGGCCACCACCTCCTGTCCAAAGTCCGGGGCGACTGAGCAGCTGGCTTGGCTTGGGACGATTTTGCAACCGCAGCTCGTCCCCGAGAGCAGGGCCAGGAGAGGAGAGGCCCGGCTGCCTCGGCCGCTGCCCTGGGGCCCCCTCACCCGCCGTGCCGCCCCCCTCCCTGGGCACCTCATGCCTGGGGCTCTGAGCACGCTGTGGCCGCGCTCCTTCCCCCCTGTCTGCCTGTCCTTCGCCTCCCGGCCTGAGCGCTGCGTGAGCAGGCTGGGGGGCGGGGCAGGGGGAGTGAGGGAGTCTGTCCACATGATGGGCGCTTGGAATGGTGGCAGCAGCCGCCAGGCGGGAGCCCAGGCCGCCTCCCCGAAGCAGCTGGAAGGAAGGGCAGCTCGTTCAGGACCCTCCCTCGCAGCCAGCCCTGTGGCTGCCTCCCCCCAGCCACCCCGAATCTGTCTTCTTCCTGAACCCTGAGCCCCCCAAGCGCTCTTAGTTGTCTCTGGGCCTTCTAGCTGTGCATTGCATACAGTGGGTGCTCGGTAAATGCAGAGGCCAGACAAACTGGCGGGGTGACCGTTGGCCGCCTTGGTGTGCGTGAGGACACGTTTGTCTCATCTGTACCGGTGACGGTACTTTGCTCCTGTTATTTCCATCGATCAGTGGCCAACATCATTGGATTACGAGCTAACCCCTTAAATTCTGCTTTCGTCCACCCACAGGGGAGGTCCTGTTTTACATCGACACCTCTTCTAGTTCTTGGCACAGCCAGAGGTATAGGCACTGCTT
This sequence comes from Suricata suricatta, assembly GCF_006229205.1. Classification (NCBI taxonomy): domain Eukaryota; kingdom Metazoa; phylum Chordata; class Mammalia; order Carnivora; family Herpestidae; genus Suricata; species Suricata suricatta. The sequence continues at coordinate 1,336 of NW_021899923.1, forward strand.
CTTCTGGATTTCCTCC
>NW_021899924.1:0-593 GCF_006229205.1 Suricata suricatta
GGGCTCTATCCCCATGAAGATGCTAAAACCAAGCAACCAAAAATTGTATCAGCAAAGTGCTTAATGAAGATCTTCTGTGGTGAGATTTAAACATATATGAGTGTAGTTATTTTTTCTTATTTGGTTAACTGCTATATTCCTCATTAAGAAAGTTTTTCAAGTCATGGCTATTATGTGCACATACTATAATTCTATTGCATGCTATTTTCATGTAACATCACTGAAAAGAGCTCATTTGCCAGATTCCACACTTACAATTTCAAATACCCTTCCTACTGCACCATTTGTTTTCAGTCCATACTCAACAAAAGTGTTCCCATTACCAACCAGCCCCATGTAGCGATCTGTGGCTACAGAATTACCATGACTATCATGTTCTCAACATGAACATATAAGTAAGACACAGAAGCACAGCTGGGTGATCACACCTACATTTTTGCATCTGCAACAAATGACTGGTCCAAAACAGAGGCTATTTCCAAAAAGGTAGAGTCATGGGAAGCAATTAGTTCATGAGTATTCTGTAATATGGTAGAGCTCCCTCTATACTGTATTGTTAATGTAGAGCAGAGCTTAGATATGGGAAAATAACA
>NW_021899925.1:0-593 GCF_006229205.1 Suricata suricatta
AGCTGGGCTGAGAAGGTGTCAAAGGAGCCATTGGGAAAAGAGAAACACGGGAAGGTTGGCATCCTGGAATGTGGACCTAACCAGCACTGGATTCTCCAGAAAGCTGAGCTGTACAAGGGTGGGTACCTAGGAAGTTTACTTTGGGAAGTTTCATACCCAGGAACTGGACTGGGAGACAAGAAAGGAATACAAGGAAGGTGTGTTATGAAGTTCAACAATACCGTGGGCCGTTGGGGCTCCATCCTCCAGGGGATCCTCTGAGAAGGTGTGGAGAACACACTGCAAAGTTGTCCACCAGAAGGACAAGGAGAAACAATCCATCAGCTTTCTTTTCCCACTGGTCAAGAGTTATAGGGGCAGGTGGGTGATGGTGTTCATGACCTTGAACTTGCAGGATTGCCCAGGCTTCAGAATAGCTGAATGTTTTCTAGAAGTTATCTTTTTTTTAATGTTTCTTTAATTTTTGAGAGAGAGAGAGAGAGAGAGAGAGAGAGAGAGAGAGAGAGAATGAGCAGGGGAGGGGCAGAATGAGAGGAGAGCAACAGAGGATCAGAAGCAGTCTCTGCATTGACAGTAGAGAGCCAATGCGGAGC
>NW_021899926.1:0-593 GCF_006229205.1 Suricata suricatta
CTCTCCAGGACTGTTCACATTTCCATTGAGAAACATCCCTCGTTCACGTTCCCATTCGCGGTGTTCGGGAACGTCCGTTTCCATCGGCCATCAGCCTTTGGGAACCGTCGTTGCACCTTGCTTGTCAGCTTCCCAGGACCCCTCCTCACGAAGGAGAACCTGCCACACCATACCATTTCAATCATATGTAGAATTAACACATGGGGAGGTGCGGGAGAAAAGAATGGGAGACTCTTAACGATAGAGAACAAACTGAGGGTTGATGGACAGAGATGGGTGAGAGCTGGGCTAGATGAGTGATGGGTACTAAGGAGGGCACTCGTGATGAGCACTGGGTGTTATATGTAAGTGATGAATCACTGAATTCTACTTCTGAAACCAACATGCTAACTAACTCACATTTAAATTTAAAAAAAATAGAAAACATATCTTAGCACCCACTCACGTGTTCATGGTCCATGTAAGGGGTTTGACTACAGTGTGAGATATTGTGTCTGACACCGTCATTTCACATGGCTGTAGGATGGTCCTGCTGCCAGAGGAGACGGTTCCTCTCTGTCTGAGGAGGTGTCCCATTCAGGGCTCTCCGTGTC
>NW_021899927.1:0-593 GCF_006229205.1 Suricata suricatta
CCCTTAAACTCATTATCTGATGGGCATTTAGAGGAAGATTTACTAGGCTAATGAAGCGCAAGCTCAGGTTTCTTTACTTGCTCAGGTATTTTCCAACGTGGTGGGAGGGTCCCAGAAATTTGTAGGTGTGATTTTACATTATTCTTCTTAATAAAATTGTTCATGGTCAGAAAGGCAGTGTCTTGGTGGTCCACCTGTTGTAACAAAAATATGATGTTATAGATGTTATATACTGTGTTAAGATAGCTTAAACAACAAGTATTATTTCTCACAGTTCTAGAGGCTGGAAGCCTAAGATCAAGAGCTGACATCTGTTGAGGGCATGCTTCTTGGCTCATGATAGGCCACCTTCTCATTTACTCTGTCTTTACATGGTGGAAAGAGTAGAGAAATCTCCCTGGAGTCTCTTTTATAAGGGCACTGCTCCTATTCATGAGGACTCTGTTCTCATGACCTAATCACCCCCAAAGACCCCCACCTTCAAATACCACCACATTGGAGATTAGGTTTCAGCAAATGAATTCTGGGGAGATAAAAGCATTCAGTGTCTAGCAGGCAGTAAGGTGCATTTTACTTCATAGTCCCAGGGTGAG
>NW_021899928.1:0-593 GCF_006229205.1 Suricata suricatta
CATGACATCCCCCATGATAATTGTGGAAATGAATTTCCAGGTCCAAGATGGAGCCCCTTCTGTCTAAGGTGCCACATCACCAAACCAAAACCTAACTTTTATGTAGTGACATAAATTTACCAAGCCTTATATTCTAGACAATAATTATACTTCATGATCATTAAACTGGTAGGAAGGCCAGAGGACAGAGATGAAGTTGACTTACCTTTTGGTATTGGGTGTATAGAATGGCAGTGAGTTTACTACATCTAGATCATTTCCCTTGGCCAAAAACACAATCTGTTTGGTAAATGTCAGGCCAACTCTGGGCCTTCTCACCCCAAACAAAACTATGTGGCCTTAGCCAACTAGGTATTTTTTTTCTTCCTTGTTCTTTATTATTTTCCCTATAAAAGCTTCCTGCTTTCTGTCCCATTTTGCACTTCTTGGAAGGAGACTATCTACTTCATGAAATGCCAAATAAAGTTTCTTTGTATCACCTAAACTGCCTTATTTAATGATTTTAACATAGTATTACAACCCCCAGCCAGGAGGTACAGAAATGCTGATGCATAGGAGCACATGCACTCCAATGTTCATAGCAGCAATGTCAA
>NW_021899929.1:0-593 GCF_006229205.1 Suricata suricatta
GCCTGCCTGGTGGGGGATGGCGTCGTTTGCATATGAAAAGCATGCTCCTGGGGGAGTCCTTTGCTAGTTCCAAGAATTAGCCAGTGTGGAGGGGCCCTCTCTCCAGGCAAGCTCCCCCCACCACCTTGCATCATAAAACACAAACAACACTACAGCGAAGGTATGAACCTGTGGGCAGCTGCAAGAGGAACCCGCAGGAAGACAGTCTGGAATTTTTCTGGTAGACTTGATAATGAAGCAGAGGCTCAAAGGCTGAGCTGCGGGAGGGAGAGAATTCTAGATTTAGGGAAGAGCTTATCGGATTTCTGGAGTAGACCGAGGGGCACAGGATCTGTGGTGGCTCCTGGGAGACTTCCAGCAAGTGACAGCTCGTCGCATGCCTTATCTGCTCATGTTTTTATGTCATTTCTTTTTGCTTCTCTATAAAACTTTTACTCAAGGGCCGAGCACCTGCTGAAAAGTGAGCAGACCGTGGTGTGCGCTGCCCAAACCTCTACGTGGCGTCCTTGCCCCGGTGACCACCACCCCGGTCAAGCCAGCACCCCAAAAGCCACCCCCGTGTGGCTAACTCCCAGCTCATCATTTTGTTTTTT
>NW_021899930.1:0-593 GCF_006229205.1 Suricata suricatta
TTTTTTTTTCCTTTTATGGAGAAGAAAGAAAATAAGAAAACTCTGTTCACATATCTGACAGGCTGCCTAAAAAACTTGTATTGGTTGAAATAAATTAAGCATTTTAGAAGCTAACCACATAAGAGAGCATTGTTAAGAGCCACACCCCAGACTTGATGGAACACAGCTGACTTAGGTCCACTTTGTGAGCCTTAACAACGTCTCCACGAACTGAGCTCGTTTTGTCTTTTTACAAGTGCACATTTTTTAGATCTGATAAATAAAATGAATATTAATACTTAAGAGCAGCAGGGGCTATATACAATCATACAGAGGAGCACCAAAATGAATATTTAATACGGTGTCCACTTAGGGTACTCTAAATAAAATCACTGGCATTTGTCCAACCAGTGAAAAAAAGTAGGGGAGGAAACTACATCCTGCTTATTTTAATTAGGTGAAATATGTGGTTCAATAAAGCATGACAGCCTGCATAATGAGAGGAGAGACCCATGTTTATGGGAGAATTATTGGTGACAAAAATGTTAGCAGTATGTATGTTTTACTTAGGCAGCTGAAAGCCTCTGCTTTATCTTCTTATTCATAATTTCTTG
>NW_021899931.1:0-593 GCF_006229205.1 Suricata suricatta
TTTTACATCTAAGGAACTAGCAAAGGAAGAACAAATGAAGCTCAAAGTTAATAGAAAGAAGGAAATAATAAAAATCAAAGCATAAATAAATTAGGTAGAAATTTAAAAGGCAATAGAAAAGATCACTGAAACTAAGACCTGGTTTTTTAAAAAGATAAACAAAATTGAAAAATCTTTAGCTAGACTCACTTGAAAAAAGAGAAGGTTCAAATAAAATCAGAAATGAAAGAGAAATTACAATTGATGCCAAAAAAATACAAAGGATCACAAGAGAGTACTATGAAAAATTACATGCCAACAAATTAGACAACCTAGAAGCAATGGAAAAATTCCCACTAACATACAATCTTTCAAGAGTGAATCATGAATAGGAAATATAAGGAGATTATTAGTAAGCTTTGATCAGTAAACAAATATATCTCAACAAACAAAATTCCAGGACTAAACAATTTCACTGGTGAATTCTACCAACATTCAAAGACTGAATACCTACCTCAAACTCTTCCCCAAAAAATGAAGAGGAGGAAAACTTCTAGGTTTCTTTTATGAGGTAAACATTACCCTAATACCTAGACATAGATGCCACATAAAAA
>NW_021899932.1:0-593 GCF_006229205.1 Suricata suricatta
TCTCTCTCTATGACTCTTGTCTGTTTTTCTCCTGTGTTGGTTTATTTTGAGGCTAAATCTTTCCCATTATATGGCAAAGATAATCCTTGGTACCTCTAGGCTTAAATTATTGGAAAAGTGGCAATTCCAGGAAGGAAAGGCATGCTATTTTACAACAGTGATAACATAGTCTTATGATTGGGATTCCTGTCAACTTGACTTGAGGCATGTGCTCCTGAAGCCGTCACAAAGGTGCTGTGATTGCACGCGCCTGCACAGGACGTTTTTATACCTAGAACCAGGAGGTAAGAGCAGTGGCACATTAACCACATAGCACATAACAAGAATGAAGGAGGGGCCATTTTTCCAAAGAGATGTTAGCAGAAAAGCACACGTCCAGTGCATCTGGTTTCAGTACAATTGAAGTTGCCAGAGAGAAGATTTACTAATAAATGAGGTGCTTGTAACTACCTCCAGTGCTTTTTATGGTCTTATGCACATGAAGTATCAGTGGTGAGCACCACAAATTCACTTTGGTCCTCTTTTTTCAACTTTCACCAATCTCTCTCTCTCCTCTCCTGTAATATTCAATTTAGTTCCACAAGAATATCTTC
>NW_021899933.1:0-593 GCF_006229205.1 Suricata suricatta
TTCCATTACCAAAGAGCAAAGACTCGGGAATGTGAGTCAGCATACCTTCCAGGCTGGTCACAGGGTTAGGTGAGGTCTGGACAGGCCTAGCTAGCTGAGCACAGAGGACACCTTCAGAAAACATGAGCTCTTACGAGCCCTCATCGGCTCTCCGCTAACATTTAACGCCTTCATCATCCCCTCAGAGATAGCACTCCTCCCCATCAGAAGAGAGACCAAGAGCAGATGGTATTTGGAATATTCCTTCTGCTGAGAAACCAAGAATATAATTATTTGACTTCTAAACCTTTTTTTCTAAATTAAATATTCCTAGAATCTAGGACACGAGCAACAAACAGGAACATGAATCCACTGAGTGGAATTTTCCTCGGTATTAAATAAACCAAAGTGTACATCCATCTTTGGCATTTGCCGACCACACGCCTTTAGGCAAGTTACTTAACCATCCTGTGGTCTTGGTTCCTACAACACGGGAGTTGCCTACCTCACAGGACCATTTCAGGACAAGTGTGTGTTGGCTAACGTCAGCCTCCATATTTGAATTCAAAAAACAATGCCATGCAAAATTCTCAAATCGCCCACGGAACCTCCCT
>NW_021899934.1:0-1350 GCF_006229205.1 Suricata suricatta
CTAGTAGAGGGAAAACTATGATATGTGAGCCAAAAACAAGCAGTTACTTAATATTTCCACAAGAAAGAAGAAGAAACTTTGAGTTACAAATGCGAAAAGAATACATGATATATTCTTCTCTTTAAAAAAGAAAAAAAGGGGCGCCTGAGTGGCTCAGTCGGTTGAGTGTCCGGCTTCGGCTCAGGTCATGATCTCACGGTTTGTGTGTTGGAGCCCCGGGTCGGGCTCTGTGCTCACAGCTAGCTCAGAGCCTGGAGCCTGCTTCAGATTCTGTATCTTCCTCTCTCTCTGACCCTCCCCTGCTCACACTGTCTCTGTCTCTCAAAAATAAATAAAAAACATTAAAAAAATTTTAATAATAAAAAAAGGAAAAAAAAGTACAACATCCATTCACGATCAAAGCCCCTCAACAAAGTAGGCTTAGACAACACAGAGCTGAATACAACAAAGGCCACGTTCTGAGGGGCACCTGGGTGGCTCAGTTGGTCAAGCATCTCTGCCAGACGGCACGGTCTCTTGGCCTTGACGTCTGGTCTTCGTTCTCAGTGACGGCCCATCTTGCCTCGGATTCCTCAGCCCGAGAAGCATCCTGTTCAACCAATCTACCTTTGTCCTTGTCTGACACAGCCTTCCAGGGCGGCAGGCACGGACACCCTTCAGGGACCCTGCGGGCTGCCTGGGTGGTATTTTTCACCCCTGCCAAACTCATATGTAACCTTCATGGCCCCTCCTCCTCCTGCATGCCGTTTCTGCCCCCCCATCCACCCCCCACTGCCCCCATGGCTGGCCTCAGAGCCCCCTCCTGTGTGTGTGTCTCTCCTTTAGAGCTCTCACCAGACCCCACCGTGGAGGCCGTTGTAGGCAATAGGCTTGAGCAGTGGAAGCTTGAGCAAAGGCCAAAGGACCAAGAGCGACTGCCGAGCGGCATGCAAACGGGCTCCTTAAGTCAGAGGCCATAACTGACCGATGGGCTACTTACAACCAGGGCCAGGTGCCAAGTACATGCCCAGACTCCCTCCCTCCGGCCTGTAGCTGTGGCCCTGCGTCTCGGCTCGGCCCATGCAGTCTCTCCTGTGCTGCCCAGCTCGAGGCTCCCTGCAGCGTATTCGAGACTCCCAGCCCTTTTGTCCTGCCTTAGCGGAATCCTCTCAGTGACTGAGCCGGCCCCCACTTAATCAGTGAGCCCCACACCTATCGCAGTGGCCGGCTTTGTGCCCGTTGGGCCCACTGTTCCCTTTGCGAAGACAAGGGCTCTTGTCACCGTCTCTGACGCCTGACACAGGGGGTCAGCACAGAGTGGGCACAATAAATGATAAGGGGGCTTAGGTTTGTCACCTTTGATCCCCCCCC
>NW_021899935.1:0-593 GCF_006229205.1 Suricata suricatta
GGGGGAGGGGCCCAGTATCAGGGACCCGCCCAGGCGCACCCCAGCCCCGCCTCCCCCTGGCTGGGGGAGCTCTTACCTCCTGGGTGGCTAGGCGTCCTCATCTGTAAAATGGGGAGAACCACTCCCATCTCTAGGTGCAAGAAAAGATAAGGCACAGACCGGTCAGCAGGGGTGCTCCCCGCCCCCACTGCGTGTCATCCGGGAACAGCAAATGTGCGAGGCTGGCCGATGCACGGCCGCTTCCTCCCCGCCTCTCCCACGTGCAGAGCGCCAAGACCATCTGTGTGGCTTTCAGAGATCTAACCTCCTTCCCAACTGCTACAGCGTGGACAGATCTAGAAGACATATGCCCGGTGACACAGCCAGGCACGGGGGACAAACAGGGTATGACTGTATTTATTCGAGGTCCCTGAAAGAGACAGGGACTGGAGGGAGGGAGGCTGTTGGTTAAGGGGCCTGAGCTTCCATGTGCTGTAATTAAAGGGTCTTAAAAACAGATCGCACTGATGGCCGCACAGCATCATGGGAGCACTTAACGGCACTAATTGGTACACTTAAAAAACGGTTAAATTGGCAAATCTTTTGGTTTTTTT
>NW_021899936.1:0-593 GCF_006229205.1 Suricata suricatta
CTTTTTACTTTTACTTTTTTAATTTTGCCTTTTCCAGAATGTCATCTAGTTGGATTCACACCCTATGTAGCCTTTTCAGATTGCCTTCTATTACTTAGCAATATGCACCTGAAATTTCTCTATGCTTTTTCATGACTGGCAGCTCATTTCCTTTCAGTGCTGGGTAATATTCCATTGTCTGAATGTATTATAGCTTACTTTTATTTATCCATTTGCCTACTGAAGGACATCCTGGTGGCCTCCAAGTTTTGGCTATTATGACTAAAGCTGCTATAAACGTCTGTGTGCAGGCTTAACGTGAACATAAGTTTTCAACTTTTGGGGGTAAATACTAAGGAGCATGATTGCTAGATCATATGGTAAGAGTATGCTTAGTTCTGTAAGAAGCTGCCAGACTATCTTGCAAAGCGGCTGTAACATTTTGCATTCCCAAAAGCAAGAAATGAGAGTTCTTTTTGCCTCACACCCTTGCCAGTATTTGGTGTTGTCAGTGTTCTGGATTTTGGCCATTCTGACAGGTGTGTAGTGGTATGTCTTGTTGATTTAATTTCCATTCTCCTAGTGATAAATTATGTGGACCACCTTTTTATATG
>NW_021899937.1:0-593 GCF_006229205.1 Suricata suricatta
AGCCTGCTTCGAATTCTGTCTCCCTCTCTCTCCACCCCTCCCCACTCGTGCTCTGTCTTTCTCGTTCCCTCTCTCTCTCTCTCTCTCTCTCACTAAAATAATTAAAGTTTATTTATTTATTTTGAGAAATAAGGGGAAGAGCACATGCTGGGGAGGGGCAGAGAGAGAGGGAAAGAGAAAAATCCCAAGCAGATTCTGTGCTGTCAGCACAGAGCAGGACCAGGGCCTTGATCTCACAAACTGTGAGATCATGACCTGAGCTGAGATCAAGAGTTGGACCCTTAATCAACTGAGCCACCGAGATGCCCCTAGTTCTTTTACTTTTAAAAAAGTGTTTAATTATAGTTTGTGGAATATTAAATAAACACACTGTAGATATATGAATATGGAAAATATGAAAAACATAACTAAAATGCTCATGAATTATAATGGGTTTAAGTTGGGTGAAATTTGGAGGCTTTTTGTGGCTATTGAAAAAAAATAGCATAACTCTATCAAGTAAACAGATTTCTTCCTGTTTTCTTCCTTATCTACCCTTATTTGGGATAATTGAAATGTATATTGGGGATTCACTTTTCTTGGGCAAGTTTAAT
>NW_021899938.1:0-593 GCF_006229205.1 Suricata suricatta
GGGGTAGTTCTGAGGCTTAGATCATCACATCTGAAAATTGTACTCAAGCCCTTTAGACACTTGTCTGATAATTATTCTCACTGGAGTGTAAGTTATTGAGATGTTTCTGAAAGGTTACATGAGGTAAGCTGTATAAACACTAATGGCTATGGTTTGCTCAAGTAATTAGAACCACCTCAAGAAATCAGGCCAAAGGGCTTAATTACAAGCACCTATCCAAACTTTCAAGACCAAGGATTCATGGGGGTGGTGCTTGTGAACACTACTTTGTCGATGTAGATGATTGTAACAATAATTTGGCATTTTCAGGGCATCTATCTGACTCCAAGCACTATGACCCATGATGTACAAACATCATTGCATCGAATCCTTGCTTTAACTTCTCATGAGTGGAGTTGTTTCTGCATTGAAGCCTGGTGAGCACACACACTCCATTTGCTGGATTACCGGGATCAGGACTGTCCGATCTTGTAGTCTGCAGTCTCCACCCTGGGGTGGGGATGGTTTTCTATGCTTTTCATGTACAGTTTTATGTATCTACCAGTAATGGTGAGAACAAATCATTCTAATAAATTTTGTGGAATTTGTATCTG
>NW_021899939.1:0-593 GCF_006229205.1 Suricata suricatta
TGACAAGGGAGCAATGGCAACACCATGGACAAACGACAGTCTCTTCAACAAATGGTGCTGGAACTACCAGACGTCCATGTGCAAAAGGAATCCAGACACAGAGCTCACACCCTTCACAAAAATTAATTCAGGGAATCACTGACCTCCCCATAAATGAAGAATGGGGAAACTGCAACATGACAACGTAGGAGAAATCTAGGTGTTCTCAGGACTGGCAAATACATTTCAGAAAGACCCAAAAGGCATAAATCATGACAGAACGGTGAGATAGGCCGGAATCCATGACATGCAACACGTCTGCTCTGCAAAGACCCTCACGGGAAGGCAGGACAAGCACAGAACGGGAGGGAAACTCCGCAGAAGGCACAGCTGATAAAGAAGTGTTAGGCAGCACACATAAAGCACTCTGCAAACTCAACAATAAGAAAACCAACAACACAATCAAGAGAGAGGCCCAAGGCACCAACAGACACCTCACCAAAGAGGACACACAGGTGGGAAGGAAGCACAGGAAAGATGCCCCGCATCATATGTCCTCAGGGAAAGCAAACGGAGGTAGTGAGACACCACTGCACCTGTTGGAATGACCACAG
>NW_021899940.1:0-593 GCF_006229205.1 Suricata suricatta
AAGTCAGGTCTGTGGGATATAAAATGGTTCACTTATGAATTCTTTCCTTGACTATATTAAACATTTTATCCATTTTCTTCTTCTTTACTACATATGTTAAAATTTGTGTAATAATCTAATATTCTTTCTCTATTAAGACATATGTCAGTTTTTCTAGATGTAAGAAGATTTTTTCTTTCTCTTTCAAATTCAGTAATTTTATTTGAATATGCAGTGTGCTTGTGGTAATTTCTGAGATAGCATTCTTTAGTTCAGGGAATGTTATATCAAGATGTAGTTACTTACTGAATTCTGTTGGGATTAAATGGAAGAGTAATTTTATATCACACATTTTTATGAAAAATTAGACTCCATAAACTTTTAGGATGAAACAAATTCGGGAAACTTTGATAACTTCATATGACTCCCCCTTCTGCTGTTTTTTTTCTAATGCTCAAATGTACGGCAGCTTACTTTTTGATAGATTATGGTTCTTGACTTCTCCCCTACCTTGGTTTAGATCTTTTTTTTTAAATAGTTTATTGTCAAATTGGTTTCCATACAACACCCAGTGCTCTTCCCCATAAGTACCCTCCACCATCACCACCACCTCT
>NW_021899941.1:0-593 GCF_006229205.1 Suricata suricatta
TGTGTATGTGTGTTTGTGTGTGTGTGTGTGTGTGTGTGTGTGTTTTAATTTTTGAGTGTGTCTGTAACCTTATATCCACGCATCTTATAGAAGCTTTCTAGTATCATTTATTTTTGTCTTTTCTTTTTTGCAGTCTTGCTGGGAGATCTATTTTATGGGTCTTTTCAGAGAACTAGCTTTTTTCTTTTTCTTTTTTTAAGTAGCCTCCATGTCCAGCCCAAAGCAGCACTTGAAATCATGACCCTGAGATCAAGACCTGAGTGGAGATTGAGAGTCAGATGCTTAACTGACTGAGCCCCCCAGGTGCCCCCAAAGAGCTAGCTTTTGATTTTGGTGCTAATCTGTGTTAATTAATTTCATTGGTCTTTATTCTAGCTCTTCTAATTGTGGTGGATTACTCTTTACTCTTTAGTTTAGTACTTTAGTTTATATTTAGCTTACTAGGGCGCCTGCGTGGCTCACTCTGTTGAGCGACTGGCTCCTGATTTCTGCTTAGAACATGATTCCAGAGTTGTGAGGTCCAGCTCTGTGTTGGGCTCCACATTGAGTGTGGAGCCTGCTTAAGACTCTGTCTGTCCCCAACTCTCTCTCTC
>NW_021899942.1:0-593 GCF_006229205.1 Suricata suricatta
ATCCCCCTGGGCTCGGGTGGGGGACCCACAGCCGATGGAGGAGGCTGCAGGGCCCTGGGGAGACGGGCCGGCGTGCTAAGATCCCCCTCCCCGTGTGGTGGTCAGCGAACACGGTTGGAGGCCATGGCCGGGGCCGCCCCTGTCGACGGGACTCAAGCTGTCCAGCTCCAGAGTGAGAGGGAGGAACGGGCAGCATGCACCCTCGGGAACCGGGTGTCCCTCCCCAGGGGCAGACCCCAGACGGCAGGGGAACACTCGGCGGGGCACCGAGCCCGGAAGGCTTCCCTGAAGAGGCGGCATTTGAGGGAATCCCGGCACGCCTGCTGACGGCTTCCGAAACAGGAAGCCCGACGGAGTATTCAAGGAATCTCCTGGCACTCACAACACAGTGCTGCTGTCCCCTCCCACCCGGACCACAGCGCAGTGACCCACCCAGGCTCCTGGGCCTCTGCTTCCGTGACCCTGATTCCTCCGGGCCCATGAGGCTCCCCTCCTTCAGGAGGTTGGGGATTGACTTCCGGAAACGGCCTTTGCTGGGGAGTCCGGAACGGACCATGTTGTACAAGGAAGCAGATGTCAGCCGACGAGGCTCC
>NW_021899943.1:0-593 GCF_006229205.1 Suricata suricatta
ATGCCTCCCACGGTCCCATCCACCTGCTCCTAAGAAGCGCATTGGAGCCTCAGTCCACCAAGCTCTCACTATCTATCCTGATGTCCTAGTTACTGTCTCTCTCTCCCTCCAGACCGCGGTCTTGGAACGCGAAGAGCCGTCTCCAGCGTCCCCTCGACCTGACGCCGATCACCGGGCCTGACATACAGTTCGTGCGCAAGAATATTGTGATGAAGTTGGCACTTGGCGAAAATGCCCCTGGCTCTCCTCCTCATTAGCTTTTCCCTCCAACCCTCTGGGCATTGGGATTTCTTGCAGAGAAGAGACCTAGAGGCTACGGTGCCCTGAACTTGGCCCAGAGAGTGGCTGGTCCGGGAGAAAGGTAGTGTTAAGGAGCTAGAAGTTCAGAGCAGGTAGGCGGGAAGGGGGGAGAGAAAAGGAGAGGGGGCGGAAGGGAGATGCAGGAGAGGAGAGAGAAAGCTGTGTCCGGTCCCCCGGTCGCCAGGCGTCGCGCCCCCGGTGGGGTGCCGCAGCGGAGACCGCACCGGGCGCTGCACCCCTCCCCCTCCCGGCGGGCGGCGAGCGCTGGGGGTGGGGGCGCCCGAACCGAGGTG
>NW_021899944.1:0-593 GCF_006229205.1 Suricata suricatta
CTAATTCTGACTAAGATCTTCCATTTGGCAATATTACAATAATTTTACTGAAAGAGAAACAGAGGCTGAAAGAGGTGATGATTTCACAAAGGTTTGTAGGTAGGCAGTAGTGAATCCTGTGTTTGAAACCTGATTCTTGAACCCCTGTTTATAGCAGTGGTGCCCCTCCAGGGTGGCCAGCTGGTGTGGAAGGGAAAGAAGGCATCACAGTTGGTCTAGACACAGTAGTGGAGGTGATGGGTCAGAACACAATTCACCTCCTTCACATTTTGTGACCTCTTTACCTGCGCCCTCTGCCTCCCCACCCCCATCCATATATCCAACTGCAAACCCTTTTCCTTTCTCCAATTATTCCAAGTCTACTCATTTCTTTTTTTTTTAATTTTTTAATATTTATTTTAGAGAGAGAGCACGAGTGGGAGAGAAGGGCAGGAGAGAGAGAGAGAGAGAGAGAGAGAGAGAGAGAATCTTAAGTAGGCTCCACCCTCAGCGTGAACCTGACACAGAGCTCGACCCCATGACCCTGGTATCATGATCTGCAGTGAAATCAAGAGTTGGAAACTTAACTAACTGAGCCATCCAGGCGCCCCCCC
>NW_021899945.1:0-1350 GCF_006229205.1 Suricata suricatta
CTCAGGTGTTCTTTGTGTTTGTCACTGCAGGGACTGAAGCCTTTCTGCTCTCGGTGATGGCCTATGACCGCTATGCCGCCATCTGCCACCCTCTGCTCTATGGCCAGGTGATGAGCAGCCAGCTCTGTGTGAGGCTGGTGTTGATCGCATGGGGCCTGGCCTTTCTCAATGCATTTGTCATTGTGCTCTTGGCTATTAACCTGGACTTCTGTGAGGCCCAAACCATACACCACTACACCTGTGAGCTGCCCTCCCTCTTCCCTCTGTCTTGCTCTGATATTTCCATCAATATTGACATCTTGATCTGCTCCACCTTACTGCATGGGCTGGGAACCTTCCTCCCAATCTTCTTCTCCTATATCCGTATTGTCTCCACCATCCTGAGCATCAGCTCCACCTCAGGCAGAAGCAGGGCCTTCTCCACCTGCTCCTCCCACCTCATAGCAGTGATCCTGTTCTTTGGCTCAGGTTTGATTACCTATCTTATGCCTACCTCGGGTTCCTCCCTGGATTTGCTCTCCTCCTTGCAGTACAGTGCAGTCACACCCTTAGTGAATCCCCTCATTTACAGTCTAAAGAACAAAGAGGTGAAGGCAGCTGTGAGACGAACAGTAGGGAAATACCTACACTATTGTAGGTAGTGAACAAGGACACAGAGTGTAGGAGAGAATTTGTTTTGCCACCTGCTTGAACTTCAGAAGAATTCTGCGGCACCTGGTGGCTCAGTGGTGAAATCTCCAACTTCGGTTCAGGTCTTGATCTCAGGGTTCATGAGTTCAGCCCACATCAGGCTCTGGGCTCACAGCACTAATTCTGTGTTCCTCCTCTCTCTCTGCCCCTCCACAACTTACATTCTGTTTCTCTCAAAAATAGACAAACATTAAAAAAAAATTTTTAAAGAAGAATTCTTGACCACTAACTTGAAGGGAGCCCTGTACCTTCCTCTCCCTGGCTCTCCCAATAACAAAAAGTAAAATATATAAAATTATATCTAGTTTATCTCTGTGGCTTATAAAGGTCTATTTTTTCTTCTGCTCCTTCACATCATAGCACCACCTCCCTCATTGAGCTCACGATTCGATACTGTGTCTCCTGAATTAATCAGTAATGTACTTTATCCCATTACCCTTCTTATTTTTAGTCCTACTGATCTACTTTGTTAAAGATTTATCCATTTTATTGCCCTCTGTAATATTTAGACAGTCTTTACTTCTCCTTTATAATTTCAAGCTCATCTTAAATCTGTGTTTATGAAGTTCAACTTTAAAAAATATGTCGACACCTCCCATGGAAGATTATAAATTTATTTTACTTTAACAATCCTCCTCCTCCCTCTGCCACTTCAATACC
>NW_021899946.1:0-593 GCF_006229205.1 Suricata suricatta
AGAAGCAGAAGAGTGGCAGAGAAAGAGAGGGACAGAAGATACGAAGTGGGCTCTGTGCTGAGAGTAGAATCCACAAACTGTGAGATCATGGCCTGATGCTTAACCAACTGAGCCACACCAATAGAGATCTAGTTTTATAGTGACTCCTTCCTTTGCGCCTGAAGAATGAGTAGATAGAGAGTGTAGGAAGAAATTTCATTTGGGCTCTTAAAAGCCAGGGGCCTCCTCTGCTGTAAAATAAATCTAGATATCTGCCATCTTCATCAGAAGATAAAAAGACAGCAGGAAGCCCTCATGTAAACCTTCAGTGTAATAGAAGTACTCCTTTTCTCAGGGTATTGCCTTCAATTGGGAATAGCCATAGCATGGAGGGCTGATAGCCAGATCATGCAATAATCTTCTCTCTAGCCATCACTAACTATTATCTGAAAAAAATAAACCCTTTATTTTTCCCCTCTGCTCATCTATATCTGTTCTCTCCCTTACATGTATACACTCAATTCTCCTACCATACCCGTAATGACATTTGGAGCTCATACTGTCATCAGAATCCATATCTCTTATTTATTTATTTATTTAATGTTTTTTTTTTT
>NW_021899947.1:0-593 GCF_006229205.1 Suricata suricatta
CCGAGAGCCCCTGCGCTATGTGGCCATTCTAACCAATGGTGTAATAGCTGGAATCGGGCTGGCAATTGCTGGAAGGGCCTTAGCTCTGGTCTTTCCTGCTTCCTTCCTCCTAAAGAGGCTTCAATATCATTCTGTCAATATTCTCTCTTATCCATTCTGCCTGCACCAGGACCTTATAAAGACAACTGTATCCAGCCGTCGGGTCAGCAGCATCTATGGCCTCATGGTGGTCATCTGCTCCATGGGACTTGATTCAGTGCTCCTCCTCCTCTCCTATATTCTCATCCTTGGCACAGTGTTGAGTATCGCCTCTAAGGCAGAGAGGGTGAAAGCCCTCAACACCTGCATCTCCCACATCTGTGCTGTACTCACTTTCTATACACCAATGATTGGGCTATCTATGATCCATCGCTATGGGCAGAATATATCCCCAATTGTCCATGTGCTCATGGCCAATATCTACTTGCTAGTCCCACCTCTCATGAACCCCATTGTTTACAGTGTCAAGACTAAGCAGATTCGTGAAAGAATCCTCAAGAAATTCAAGCAACAGAAAGTTTAGGTGAAAGAGACTCTAAAATATAACTTTCCTC
>NW_021899948.1:0-593 GCF_006229205.1 Suricata suricatta
CCCACTGAGCCAGCCAGGCACCCCTCACCAGCATCTGAAGTCTGTTTCCTATTGGCTCTTCCCACTGCCTTTTAAAACACTCTGAACACCCCATCACACATTTTTGCTGCCATCTTGCTTCCAAGCGTGAACTTGTTCTGTCCACTCTTGATCCTGAACTTTACCACACGGATACCCAAGGATGATCAAGAGTGTTTGGATAGTCAAACCCAAAGGCGTTTTCTCAGTGACTGTTCTCCTTCAATTCAACTAAACACACATATTTATGCCTACTATCACTGGGGTACAAAGATGAATAAGTCACCATCCTAAGCCTCAAGACGTGGGGTGTTGGGGTAGGAGTGGCTGTTACATAAGTCAGTCAATACTTTCGGGGAGATAAGAGCGATGATGTAAAGGGTGAACTATGCGGATTCTTGACCTCAGGGCTCAGCCTTAGCACAGGACCCTGAGCATAAATATTTTTTGAATGAATGAATGAATGGTTGAATGAATGAATGAACACAGGAAGATGAGGAAAGCGTTTACACACGAAACGAGCTGGTAGCAGAGTCCTAAAGGATGAGCAGGGTTTTCCAGGTGAGGCAGCGTAC
>NW_021899949.1:0-593 GCF_006229205.1 Suricata suricatta
AGTAAATTACATATTTGTATGTACATATATATAGTATTCTTACAGTAACATAAGCTACAAAAATGAAAATGTTATTAAGAAAATAAGAAGATAAAATACATTTACAGCACGGTACTTTAGGATGGCTATGATCAGAAGGAAAGGTATTGGTATTGGTGAGGATGTGGAGAAAATGGAGTTCTCCTGTACTGCGGGTGGGGTTATAAAGTGGTGCAGTCATTTTTGAAAACAGTCTGGCAGTTCCTTAAGTGTTAGGCAGGCTTACCATATGAGCCAGCACTTCTACTCTCAGGGGACACACCCAAGAGAAATGGAACATATGCCCATCCTAAAACGTGTACACAAATGCTTACAGCAGCATTATTCGTCTCAGTCAAGGTGGAAACAATGCAAATACCCATCAGTTGATGAAGCAACAAACAAAATGTGGTATATCTAAGAATGCAAGGCTATTGACAATGAAAGATTGAAGTAGTGATATGTACTACAACACGAATGGTCTCTGAAAACATTCCAGTAAGTGAAACAATCCGTTCAACAGAAGAGCACACAGTTTATTATTCCATTCTGCATAATGTCCAGAGTAAGTGAAC
>NW_021899950.1:0-593 GCF_006229205.1 Suricata suricatta
AACCAGAAATTAGGGAGCCACCAGACAACATATCTGCAGAAATCATGATCTTGGACTTCCCAGAACTTGAGAATTACATGTTTGTTGGCTAAGCCAGCCAATCTATGATATTGGAATTATAGAAGTCTGATGGACTAAGACAAGCATGTATTTCTTCTCAATCATTTTATGAGACCAACATAAGCATGTTACCAAAACCTGAAATATATATTTTAAAGAGATAAAAGGTCTATATCCCTCATTAACAAAGATACTTAAAAAGTTATATCACTTCAAATCCAGCAATATAGAAAAGGATAATATGTCATGATCAAGTGGAATTTACGTTAAGAGGGAAAGGTTATAATCCACTAGGGAGTGAGAGGTTGAAGGTGGGTAAAATTGGCAAAGAGGGTCAAGAGGTACAGTCTTCTAGCTATGAAATAAATAAGTTACGGCAATGTAACATACAGTTAATAGACTGTACTACATATCTGTTAGCTGCCAAGAGAGTAAAACTTGAAAGTTCTCATCACAAGGAAAAACAATAATGATTTTGAATGGAGATCAGAGGACACTACTGTGGTGATCATTTCATAGTGTATACAAATATC
>NW_021899951.1:0-593 GCF_006229205.1 Suricata suricatta
ACTGAGTGTTAAGCAAGTTTGCGGGAAGCATGAAACTTAACATTCATGTCTGAGTCCTGTTCCATCAGTGGTGTGATTTGTAAGGAGAACAGAATGTGAGAAGTCATTAAAAACATTGTTAACTGTTACTATGATTTTTAATTACACTGTATAACCAAGTATACCTTTTAAAAACACTCTTTTTATTTCTTAAGTAAAACTTTGGAAAGCAGTCCCTAAACTGTCATTTTAACTGGAGTTTGGATGTTTTCTTCTTTCATCTGTAGTCTCTCATGCAGTGTGCAGGAGAAAGCATCGCTGTGTTTAGGAGTAAGCCCCACGAAGAGTCTAGGATCGCCTCCCTGAGAAGCACGGTGCGCCTGTGCACGCGCTGCTTGTCCCGCTGTCCCGGGGTGAGCGGCTGTTCCTCGCCGTGTGGTCCGTCCAGGTGCCGGATGACTGGCTGGGGCTGGTACTGGTTTTTTGGTCTATTTGTAATTTAAAATCAAATTGAATGGTAAGTAAAGGTGGCATCCAGAGGAGTAAAGCAACAGGCAATCTGGGTGTCTTGTGAGCTGATTCCCTCATTTCAGGAGGGTTTCTGAGATTACCGC
>NW_021899952.1:0-593 GCF_006229205.1 Suricata suricatta
TTTAGCTTTCTTTTCTCTTTGATACAAAAAATATCCAGTTGCAGAAAACAATAAAAAATGAACGTGTTGCCATAAAACTAAAGCATCCTGTTTCAGTACTCTAATTCTTCCAAATGAGAGATATTGATCCTTAAGGACTTAAAAAATAGATTTGTTTCAATGACCTAGAACAGTAAGAACAAAATTCCACCAGCTCCTGTTTTTTGTTCTTTAATGATTTATCAATGTGCACTTTAGAAAAACGTATGGATGGTCTCAGTATTGCAAATGAGATTTTAAAACATTCAAAATCAAAGTTTGTTAAATGTTTAATTTGTTTAAAAGTTTATTGAAATAACTTTCAAAGCAGTATTTTAAATATGTTTTGTGCCAAGCAACATTAAATAGTCCCTGTGAGTATAATGCGGTATGATATTGAATAGTCTAGGAGACAACAATCCTGTATCGCATCCAGGTTCTGACTCATCTGGAGACCTTTGTAAGGTCATGTTCCTATTTATTTCCTCTTTGCCATATTTTAATTAAGGTTGCCATAAGAATTAAATTTTTTAATATTACCTTGAAAGCTGGTGATAAAACATATAAATTATATA
>NW_021899953.1:0-593 GCF_006229205.1 Suricata suricatta
GAAGCAGGCTCCAGGCTCTGAGTTGTCAGCAGAGAGCCCAATGAGGGGCTTGAACTCACAGACTGTGAAATCATGACCTGAGCTGAAGTCAGATGCTTAACCAACTGAGCCACCGAGACATCCCAAATGAAGTATTTTTATTTTTTTATTTTTAATTTTTTTTCAAATGATGTATTTTTAAAATTACTTTTTCTGGGGCACTTGGGTGGCTCAGTTGGCTCAACATCCCCCTCTTGATTTCAGCTCAGGTCATGATCCCAGGGTCCTGGGATCGAACCCTTCACTGGGCTCTGTGCTAGACATGGAGCCTGCTTAAGAGTCTCCCTCTCTCTACCTCTGCCCCTCTCCCCAACTCATGCTCTCTCCCCCAAAAATAAAATAAGTTTTTCTATCCCTTCATTTGTGATGTACAGAAATAAAATCTATATAAATATATTGATCTCACAGGTGACTAATTTGTCGACCTCTCTTAAAATTTCTAGTGAGTTGACTAGAAGTTTGGGAGTTCTCTATGTGGATGAGCTTTTAAATTTTAGCAGATAAATATTTTAGCATATACATTTTAGCATACATATATTAGCATGTATACATAC
>NW_021899954.1:0-593 GCF_006229205.1 Suricata suricatta
GTAATGTGATAGAAAAGGTTCTTGGTTTGTAAACGGGTGACTTCTAGAAAAAGAACCGTTGTTTATTAATGACTTGTGTGTCCTGTAACTGTTTCAGGCATTTAACCTACCTTCTTTTTTATTTTGAGAGAGAGTGTGTGTGTACATGGAGGAGAGGCAGAGAGAGAGAGAGAGAGAGAGAGAGAATCCCAAGCAGGCTCCACGCTGTGCACACAGAGCCCAGTGTGTGGCTCGATCCCACAAACCATAAGATTATGACCCAAGCTGAAATCAAGAGGCGAATGCTTAATAATCTGAGCCACCCACATGGCCCAGTCTATATTCTTTATTGTGTACAGCATCTTTGAAAACTCTGTGATTCCATTAATGCCATCAAAGACTTTGTCTTTTGACATTTTTGGCCAGCAGTCTTTACCACTCCCTCTCTACCCTCTACACCCCCTCATAAGTTAGAAATAAACGAGGCTGGGTTTTGTTGTTTTCATAATGACTGCCATTACCCTCCCCCACACTACTGGGATTTAGTAGGCAGAATCAGTGGATGGCCAGCAGCACTGGGAAAGTTCCTAAACAATAAAGAATTGTCTTACCAA
>NW_021899955.1:0-593 GCF_006229205.1 Suricata suricatta
TAGAAGTTGGTCCAACAGGAAGTACAAAGAAATCCCAGTCACCCCCCACTGCCCCTCTCACATCTGTACAAAATGGGGCATGGAGGGGAGAACCAAAGCAAATGAATCCCCTACTGTGACCAAAAATTGTCCCCCAGGCAGCAGGACAGGCAGAAAAGTCCCCAGACAATCATAACGATGACGGTTAATATTATTGAGGCTTTCTCTTCGTCAGGCTCTCTTCTGTGCTAGAAATGAATCAACTCACATAACCCCATTGTAACAACAGCTATAATGTTCCCTTTACAGGCAAGTGACTGGCCCAAGGTCACACTCGGCCAGGATGAGGTGGAGCCTGGGCTCAAACTCAAGCACTTCAGCTCCAGAGCCAGTGCCCTCACGCCTCCTCCAGTTCCAAAAATACTCTGAAGACAAGTCATAACGCTGCCCCTAAGTTATCTGGCATTAAACGGGGACAAGGACAGCACTTGGCACACAGCATGATACAACAGGCTAATTGAGAATACAGCCGCCAGGGCACACTGTGAACGGTCAAGTGCTGTACCAGTCTCGGGTGGCATGTAGAGCACCAGTGTCTGTATTGTTGAAAATTC
>NW_021899956.1:0-1350 GCF_006229205.1 Suricata suricatta
GAAGTTGCTTTTACAACACCAAAGACTTAATCATCCATTTCCTACATAAAAGGTAGCTACTTTTTTGCATGGACCTCAAGCATATTGTAGTATAGAGGTGGAATTTAAGGAAAGGTATTAAGCAGGCTGTGTTGTAGCCTATGAACAAGTAATATATTGTATCATGTATCTTGAATGTATCATAGATAAGCTGCTATATTACAATTGCCACTTCAGATAGCTGTGAAATTAGGTGATTAACTAGTTGTTACCTAACCTTCTAATTTCTGTATAAGTCTAATTACATGAAACAGAAGTTGGTGTTTTGATTTTTTACTTTGCTTTTCTGTTTGGAGTGTCATTGCAACTACTGTATTGTAAAGGATGGAAAATAATTGCATATGTTAAAAAAATATGAAACTTTATAAAGTAAAAAAAAAAAGTGTTAAGGGCAATAATTTCCTTTTCTCTCATAACTATTATAGATCTAGGCAATCAGCTGAAACCACCATGCAGAGTGAAGTGCTCTTGAACTTACTTTTCTTAATTTTTCATTTTCCAGTAGCAAAGCATCCACTTTTAAGTCATGTACATAGATTTCATTTTCTAAGTTCTTTAGAGATTCAAAATGATTTTTGACCTTCTGGCTTTCTTGATCTCGTAAGCGTTCGAGTTCTTGCTTCACTTTGTCCTGCTCAAACATAACATCCACAATTATCTCAGAGTTAAATAATTGGGACACCAGTGTATCAGATTGCCCTGAACCACATTCAAAGAGGGGGGTCTAACTGTTGTTTAACATAGTACTGGAAGTCCTAGCATCAGCAATCAGACAACAAAAGGAAATAAAAGGCATCAAAATTGGCAAAGAAGAAGTCAAACTTTCACTTTTCACAGATGACATGATACTCTACATGGAAAACCTGGCAGACTCCACCAGAAGCCTTCTAGAACTGGTCAATGAATTCAGTAAAGTTGCAGGGTACAGAATCAATGTACAGAAATCAGTTGCATTCCTGTACACCAATAAATGAAGCAGCGGAAAGAGAAATCAAGAAACTGATCCCGTTCACAATTGCACGAAAAACCATAAAATACCTGGAAGTAAACCTAAGCAAGGATGTAAAAGACCTATATGATGAAAACTATAGAAAACTTATGAAAGAGACTGAAGAAGACACCAAGAAATGGAAAAACATTCCCTGTTCATGGATCGGAAGAATAAACATTGTGAAAATGTCATTACTACCCAAAGCAGTCTACACATTCAATGCAATCTCCATCAAAATTGCACCAACATTCTTCTCAAAGCTAGAACAAACTATTTTCAAATTTGTATGGAACCACAAAAGATCCCGAATAGTCAAAGTA
>NW_021899957.1:0-593 GCF_006229205.1 Suricata suricatta
TGGACGGGAGGCTTGGGGGCCACAAGTTTAAAAGCCAACTCAGAGAAAGGGAAGGTGGCCTCCGCGGACTGCTGGGACAGTCCGCACGTTCACGCAGAAGCCTACGGCGGCAGAGCAATCCCTCTGTAAGAAGACAAGGTGGATGCCTACGGAGCTCCAAGCCCTCCACCATGACTCTGCCCCCAACGCTCATTCATTCAACAGAAAAGGTCAAAACCATTTGGTTTTTCAATGAAAATCCTTCACATCCACCTTTGTTCAAAAATAATAACTTATGATATGAATAGCTTCCTTAAAAAAAGCAATTACCACAAAAGAGTTAAATCCTAAGTGTGGGAAGACCTCTTTTCCTATGAATATGGTTCTTAGGAAAGGATAAATACATAGCACACGTAGAAACTAAGGCTGTGATACTCTGTGTGTTTAACTTAAAGCTAAAGTTACAAAAAAAAAAGTTTTACACAAGTTAAATGTTTCTTATTGTAAAAGAGCTCACCTAGACCAACACACAATAAGCTGAATTAAGGAAAAATTTCTTGTTTTTGCCTGTTTGGGGCGCACCTCTCCTGCAGGAGTGTGGTGGGAGCCCAGTT
>NW_021899958.1:0-593 GCF_006229205.1 Suricata suricatta
CTATGAACTTTTTCATACAAGCGGTTATGTGAACCTATGTTCTCATTCCTTTTGGGGGAAAGAATTAGGAGTGAAAAGGCTGAATCCTGTGGTCGCTACATTAAATTAACCTTTATAGACAGCACAATCTTGGATTCTGGGTTTGGAACCACTGTGTGAATTTTTCCCTTTAATGATACAATTTAATCCATATATATTTATGGACCCAACTGATCTATAGAGCCTCATTTTATTTTTGTATACTTTCTTCTTATTTTTCTATGCTTTCTTCTTAT
The DNA here is from genome assembly GCF_006229205.1 of Suricata suricatta. NCBI lineage: Eukaryota > Metazoa > Chordata > Mammalia > Carnivora > Herpestidae > Suricata > Suricata suricatta. The sequence goes on from NW_021899958.1 coordinate 276, forward strand.
TTTTCTATTTAGATGTTTTCCTAAATAACTTTTTCCCCTGTTGTAACATTTCCCAAACTATGTTCTATAGGATAACGGCCCTGTGGGGAGGCTGTGCAAAAAGTTGTGTTCATAATCAAATAAATTGAAGAAATGCTTCTTCTTAGAGAATTACAATTTGTATTAGTATATTAAGGGCCCTGAGAAGTCCTGCTGAGAGCCCCCTAACGGGTTCCCCTTGCTTTTAGACCAAATCCCAGGCCCTTAGCACACCTGTGAACTCCTGCAATCTGGTCACTACTGATTTCATGCCACTGTCTGATTGACTAGTTCTGGGAA
>NW_021899959.1:0-593 GCF_006229205.1 Suricata suricatta
ACTGAGTGTTAAGCAAGTTTGCGGGAAGCATGAAACTTAACATTCATGTCTGAGTCCTGTTCCATCAGTGGTGTGATTTGTAAGGAGAACAGAATGTGAGAAATCATTAAAAACATTGTTAACTGTTACTGTGATTTTTAATTACACTGTATAACCAAGTATACCTTTTAAAAACACTCTTTTTATTTCTTAAGTAAAACTTTGGAAAGCAGTCCCTAAACTGTCATTTTAACTGGAGTTTGGATGTTTTCTTCTTTCATCTGTAGTCTCTCATGCAGTGTGCAGGAGAAAGCATCGCTGTGTTTAGGAGTAAGCCCCACGAAGAGTCTAGGATCGCCTCCCTGAGAAGCACGGTGCGCCTGTGCACGCGCTGCTTGTCCCGCTGTCCCGGGGTGAGCGGCTGTTCCTCGCCGTGTGGTCCGTCCAGGTGCCGGATGACTGGCTGGGGCTGGTACTGTTTTTTTGGTCTATTTGTAATTTAAAATCAAATTGAATGGTAAGTAAAGGTGGCATCCAGAGGAGTAAAGCAACAGGCAATCTGGGTGTCTTGTGAGCTGATTCCCTCATTTCAGGAGGGTTTCTGAGATTACCGC
>NW_021899960.1:0-593 GCF_006229205.1 Suricata suricatta
TTTCTTCTAAGTAACAAAAAAAAGAACTAGATTCAAATATAATGAAGACATTGGAATTAACAGGCTGAGAATTTAAAATAATCTATGGATAAGACATGTTTTTTTGATTTACTCTTAATATATTGGCTTATGTTTATGATTTTTAATGGTAAACTTTTTTCATACCCTTCAAATACAACTCGTCTGTCCATGAAAAAAAAAAAAAATAAAAGCTTTTACTTAATAAATAAATAAAAATTTAAAAAGCATGTTCGAGATGTTCTTGGAGACAGATGAGGAAGTGTATAATGGGTTCTGGAGAAAACCAAGATTTTTTTGTGTTTTTGCAAAAATGTTTATGGGAAAAACCACTTCTAGTTAAAGACAATTTAGCGTAAGTGAGAAAAAGCCTTACGAAGGGTTGCATTAGTGTGATAGATTATGAGCTGTGAACTTAGCCGCTAGTCACATTTTAGAATAGTGCCTGCTGTTCTCCTCTCTGTCTCTCACGTTCGTGCTTGTCACTTGTGTCTCCCAGACGGAGCACGGAGCCCCGAATCCGCGTGTGTGTGTGTATGTGTGTCTCCCAGACGGAGCGCGGAGCCCCGCATCCG
>NW_021899961.1:0-593 GCF_006229205.1 Suricata suricatta
GTCAGTGCTCCAATCTCCAGTTGTTCAAGGGTCGACTTTACTGCTGGATTTAGTTTGCTAATGTTTGTGTAGAATTTTTTTCTTATATGTTTATTAATAAAATTGAACTGTAATTTTCTTTTCTCTCAGTGCCCTTGTTGGATTTTGATACCAGTGTTCTACATTCTCATAAAATGTATTTGGGAGTGTTTCTATTTTTGTGTCTTGAATAGTTTTTAATATGAATGGAATTCATTATGCCTGGCTGGCTCAATTGGTAGAGCATGTGACTCTAGATCTTGAGGCTGTGAATTCAAGCCCCATGTTGGGGGATAGAGGTTACCTAAAAAGAAGACCTTATATACAATATGAATGGAATATTTTCCTTTACTTGGTAGTAGAACTCACTAATAACCTAGAATATTACATTTTGCTAGATTTTTGACTACTCAGTTTTTAAATTTTTTTTACTTTTAATTTTTTTTTAATATAATTTATGGTCAAATTAGCTAACATACAGTGTATATAGTGTGCTCTTGGTTTTGGGAGTAGATTCCTATGACTCACTACTTACCTACAACACCCAGTGCTCATCCCAACAAGTGCCCTCCTCA
>NW_021899962.1:0-593 GCF_006229205.1 Suricata suricatta
CTGTCAAATTTGTGACAGAGAGCCATACACAACTTAATTCAGGTCTCCTTGAACTTGCCTCATCTCTAACGTATTTGTCATTGTGAAACTAATGCACTGTAAATGTAATTGTTCGTGTTTCTATTAACTGTGTTACCAAATTTTTTCCTTCTCAAGGGCTTGTTGCTGTTACGGTAATTGTTACCCTAATTCTAGGCAAAATTGTCTGGCACTATGGAAAATCGGGGTGAGCAGAAATTCTGATGACTTAAAAAATTTGTTCTTAGCTTCTTTCCAGTAAAACTTGACACTGTATCAGAAGGTAATGTTTGCTTAATTGTATTTTTTGACCTCACTTTATTCCTTTTTTCTGTAATTATTACCCTGGGTCAACAGACTTTTTTTTTTTTAATTTTCAGTAAATTCAAGGACATTAACAAGTGATTTGAAAGCCAGGTTCTCACTTTGCCATCTATTAATCCAATCACCTTGTGTCCCTCCGCAGTACAATTTATGATAGGATCTGTGTGTTACCCAGAAGTCTGTCACAGGAGGAATCAGACTCTAACATATTGTTACATTGTCTGTGGTTAGCCTTTTTCTGAGTCGTATTT
>NW_021899963.1:0-593 GCF_006229205.1 Suricata suricatta
AAGTTGGATGCTTAACCTACTGAGCCACCAGGCGCCCCTATTTTCACCCCTTTTATCTGCATCCTTGGAGAGCTGTTTTTACTAGACTGTCACCTCACTCGGTTTTCTGCAGGGATTAATTTGCTTCTTCCTCCCTCGAGGGCACATGACTCACTCTTTATGGCGCATTGTTCTAGTTGTAGAAGGGCTGTATTTTCTTGAATCCTTGAGAAGACCAAATAGAAGTTCTCTAAAATTTTCTGCTGTATCCTACACAAAATATTGTTTAGAGTGTGCCCCTCTTCCGAGTTTTCACATTCAAGGGTTTTTAACAATAAAGGCTCCATTGTTGCATGAGTTCCCTAATCTCACCTAACTGCTTCATCTGAACATAAGGTTAAAAGTAGAATTCACTTCATAGGGTTGGGATGGGAGGTAAAGCAGTCCATCCACAGAAAGGACCCATAGTCTGGTCCAGTCTGGAGACAGAAACCACATAGTAGGCTGGACTCAGGAAGTTTACTGTTAGGATGTATTAATCCTGACGAAAGAGCAAGTATATGGTAGAGGGAAACTCTGTGTGGTCCCACAGGCTGAGGGAGGCAGGCAGGACA
>NW_021899964.1:0-593 GCF_006229205.1 Suricata suricatta
TTTTACATCTAAGGAACTAGCAAAGGAAGAACAAATGAAGCTCAAAGTTAATAGAAAGAAGGAAATAATAAAAATCAAAGCATAAATAAATTAGGTAGAAATTTAAAAGACAATAGAAAAGATCACTGAAACTAAGACCTGGTTTTTTAAAAAGATAAACAAAATTGAAAAATCTTTAGCTAGACTCACTTGAAAAAAGAGAAGGTTCAAATAAAATCAGAAATGAAAGAGAAATTACAATTGATGCCAAAAAAATACAAAGGATCACAAGAGAGTACTATGAAAAATTACATGCCAACAAATTAGACAACCTAGAAGCAATGGAAAAATTCCCACTAACATACAATCTTTCAAGAGTGAATCATGAATAGGAAATATAAGGAGATTATTAGTAAGATTTGATCAGTAAACAAATATATCTCAACAAACAAAATTCCAGGACTAAAAAATTTCACTGGTGAATTCTACCAACATTCAAAGACTGAATACCTACCTCAAACTCTTCCCCAAAAAATGAAGAGGAGGAAAACTTCTAGGTTTCTTTTATGAGGTAAACATTACCCTAATACCTAGACATAGATGCCACATAAAAA
>NW_021899965.1:0-593 GCF_006229205.1 Suricata suricatta
GGCTCAGTGGGTTGAGCGTCTGGCTTCAGCTCAGGTCATGATCTTGCAGTTTGGGTGTTCCAGCCCCGCATCAGGCTGTGTGCTGACCGCTCAGAGCCTGGAGCCTGCTTCGGATTCTGTGTCTCCCTCTGTCTCTCTCTCTCTCTCTCTCTCTCTCTCTGCCTGTCCCCTGCTTGTGCTCTGTCTTTCTCTGTCTCACCAAAATAAATAAATGCTTAAAAAGTTGTATTTGTAATTGATGCCATAATATTTTCCCCAAAATAGTAGTAACAGGTCGGTCAACAACACATTTATCAGTGATGATACTTCTCAATCATGCAAACCTCAACGCAACAGGAATTCAGGGAGAAAGCCAATAGCTTTGCTGTTTCCTTACAGAGTATCACAAATCACAAGTACCCCTTCTTCCGTTTTGCTTTCTCTCTCCTTTTTCTTATCACAGCCAGAAGAAGTGGGAGAGCATGACCCGTCATCCACTGCACTAACTAGCTCCCCCTTTCCAACAGAGGATTTATTTCCTCAGCTGCCGGAAGTGCTGCCAGCCTGTGGCCCACACCTGCCGGCCCTCTCCCGTAATTGGCTCGGTATAACAC
>NW_021899966.1:0-593 GCF_006229205.1 Suricata suricatta
GAAGATATTCTTGTGGAACTAAATTGAATATTACAGGAGAGGAGAGAGAGAGATTGGTGAAAGTTGAAAAAAGAGGACCAAAGTGAATTTGTGGTGCTCACCACTGATACTTCATGTGCATAAGACCATAAAAAGCATTGGAGGTAGTTACAAGCACCTCATTTATTAGTAAATCTTCTCTCTGGCAACTTCAATTGTACTGAAACCAGATGCACTGGACGTGTGCTTTTCTGCTAACATCTCTTTGGAAAAATGGCCCCTCCTTCATTCTTGTTATGTGCTATGTGGTTAATGTGCCACTGCTCTTACCTCCTGGTTCTAGGTATAAAAACGTCCTGTGCAGGCGCGTGCAATCACAGCACCTTTGTGACGGCTTCAGGAGCACATGCCTCAAGTCAAGTTGACAGGAATCCCAATCATAAGACTATGTTATCACTGTTGTAAAGTAGCATGCCTTTCCTTCCTGGAATTGCCACTTTTCCAATAATTTAAGCCTAGAGGTACCAAGGATTATCTTTGCCATATAATGGGAAAGATTTAGCCTCAAAATAAACCAACACAGGAGAAAAACAGACAAGAGTCATAGAGAGAGA
>NW_021899967.1:0-1350 GCF_006229205.1 Suricata suricatta
GACATATGTGTGACAACACAAGTTGTATACATTTTGGGACAAACAAATTTTGGTATATTTTGTATTGTTAACACAATACAATCATATTTGGTATTGTTCAGGGTTATTTTTATTTTCCCACTTTATGAACCTCTACCTTACAAGTTACACTAACCTCTCTTTTTCTATGTTCTTTAGACAGCATTCCATACACACTATTCCCACAGCAAACATGGCTGAGAATGATTACTAAAAGGGTTTGGCGTTTTTGCACCAAAATAGACTTTTATAAACTCATAGCACATAAGTGCCCCTAATCCTATAAACGAGATGTGGTCTGTGTACACAATGGGAGTTTACTAAGCAACAAAGAACGGAATCTTGCCATCCTGGACAACATGGACAGACCATGAGGGTTTGATGGAATGTGAATAAGTCAGACAGAGAATAACAAATGCCATGTGATTTCATTTCTATGTGAAATCCGAAAAAACAAAACTCACACACCAACCAAACAAAAGCAGAACTGACCCATGAATACAGAGAACAATCTGGTGGTTGCCACAGGGGAAGGAGATGGGGGTGGGGGTGGCAAAAAGGCCGGATGGGAGTGGAAGGTACAGGCTTCTAAACACGAAATGACTCAGTAGCACAGGGAATATAGTCACTGATGCTGTAAGAGCAGAGTACACACAGGGAATATAGTCACTAATGCTGTAAGAGCAGAGTACGGACACAGATGGCAGCTGCACTCATGGCGGGCCTGGCCCTGCCTACAGATTGTCACATCGCTGTGTTGTGCAGCGGAAACCACTGTAACACGGAGTAGCAACTCTTCTGCAGTAAAACAACAACTACACACATACACACGCATATGCGCACACACAAAACAACCCAATCCTAGAAGGTTTTATTTGTCTCTATTCCCTTTTTCCGAGAGAAAACTGGAGTTCTAGGAATTTCAAAATGGGTCTGAGCGCTCAGAGTAACCTGAAAGAGGCAGAGTGCAGAATGTACATCATGTAGCACAGGAAGGATGCAGAATGATATGGATTTTTTTTCCAAAAGGTAACATGTTAAGACCTTTTAGCCTAAATATTATTTGTGAAATGATAAATTTGGTACTCTAATGCCAACAAAGGTTTCATGGCACAGACAAATATTAATTTAATAGCACATGTTCTTATCTGAAAATGAATCTGAATTGTATATTCTGTTGAAAATGCATAGAAATCGGGACACAGGGTGGCACATTTGATAAGTGTCCAACTCTTGTTTGAGGCTCAGGACATGACCTCAAGGTTTGTGAGATCAAGCCCTGCATCAGGCTCTGTGCTGAGAGTGTGGAGCCTGCCTGGGATTCCCTCTCTC
>NW_021899968.1:0-593 GCF_006229205.1 Suricata suricatta
TTTAGCTTTCTTTTCTCTTTGATACAAAAAATATCCAGTTGCAGAAAACAATAAAAAATGAACGTGTTGCCATAAAACTAAAGCATCCTGTTTCAGTACTCTAATTCTTCCAAATGAGAGATATTGATCTTTAAGGACTTAAAAAATAGATTTGTTTCAATGACCTAGAACAGTAAGAACAAAATTCCACCAGCTCCTGTTTTTTGTTCTTTAATGATTTATCAATGTGCACTTTAGAAAAACGTATGGATGGTCTCAGTATTGCAAATGAGATTTTAAAACATTCAAAATCAAAGTTTGTTAAATGTTTAATTTGTTTAAAAGTTTATTGAAATAACTTTCAAAGCAGTATTTTAAATATGTTTTGTGCCAAGCAACATTAAATAGTCCCTGTGAGTATAATGCGGTATGATATTGAATAGTCTAGGAGACAACAATCCTGTATCGCATCCAGGTTCTGACTCATTTGGAGACCTTTGTAAGGTCATGTTCCTATTTATTTCCTCTTTGCCATATTTTAATTAAGGTTGCCATAAGAATTAAATTTTTTAATATTACCTTGAAAGCTGGTGATAAAACATATAAATTATATA
>NW_021899969.1:0-593 GCF_006229205.1 Suricata suricatta
ATATTTAAATTTCCTTTCATTTTTTTCTTTTTAGCTGAAAACTTTGTCACTTTTCAAATTTTTGTTTACTAATCAGATTATAAATTTCTAAAAACCATAAATTACTCAATGATTATATTGTCAAAATCAATGTTTTGATATGTTTTTGTTTTCATTACTTTTATCATAATAATATGACATTCCACCTTATATTTCTTTGTATAATTTTACATGAAATTTTATTTTTGTCCTAATGCTAATAATGTTAAAGAATCGACAATAATATGTAATTATAATTTGTTTTATATCAATTAATTTCCAAATTTTTATGGCATATGTAATTTATAATTACAAAGTTGTGTTTTATGTAAAATATTTCTATAAATTATATTTTCTGCACTTGATGAAGAAAAAATTAGTATTTTTGGCATGTATTTGCATAGCAGAATTGCAAAATGTAGCTATCACGTGAATAGCCATATGTGTACTTGTATATTTATTTTGATGCCATTAGTTTGTTTAAAATTAAAATGTACTCCTTCTCACATTTGTCACAACCATGACAATCCTTGGTAGTTAACATGTTTGATGAAAAAATAAATATGTGAACCAGA
>NW_021899970.1:0-593 GCF_006229205.1 Suricata suricatta
ATGTCCCCTCATATCCAGTCTTTAATGTTGAAGTTCTTTAAATCTTAGATTAACCACTCTAACCTTTTTCTCTAGAGGGTCTCATATACATGAATATCTCACAGAACACCAGTATCACACAAAGGCACTCTGAGACTGCGAGTGAGACAAAAAAAAGATGAGTATCTTTTTCTAGGCACACACAAAAACAAAACATTCTTGTAACTCACAAAATACCAAACGCTTCCCTCCCCAGCTAATATAACTAACCATTGCTTTCTTACCAATTACCATTACAATATTTCTTACCTTAATCCTGATATATAACACTCATTGAGACACTATCATCAATTTGAATTGCCCATACTTTCTGACAGTACCCAATCTGGAGTGAAACTCTGCTTTCTTTGGTTATCCCCAAAATGACCCAATCAAAGCCAGTTCCTTTAATAGGAAGGTATCCCATGGAGTGTATCATCTCTTGCCCTGTTAAGTAATAAACCTAATTTATTCAGACTCAGATGTTTTCCTGGAGGTAGTGTACTCCTTTTTCATGGAAAATAGAATCTATCACATAAATAGTAAATAATAAATAGTAAATAGTTCTTTTATAT
>NW_021899971.1:0-593 GCF_006229205.1 Suricata suricatta
GAGAACTTCCAGTATTAGCATGTTTATCTTACACTTGATCTTTTGCCGTTGTATAAACTATTAGCTATTTTTCATAAATGCCCTTTACCACATTGAGAAAGTTGGCACCTATTCCTGGTTTGAGTGTTTTGTTTTGTTTTTAATCATGAAACAATATTGGATTTTGTCAAATGATTTTTATGCATAAATTGAGATAACCACGTGTTTTATTTTTTCCTTTCCTTTTAATGTGGTGTATTACATAGATTGATTTCATATGTTGAATTACTCTTAATTCTTGGGATAAATTCCACTTGATCCTGATGTATAATACTCTTAAAAGGCTGCAGGGTTCAGTTTGCTAGTATTTGCTTGAGGACTTTGCAATGATATTAAAAATGGTTATCAGTCTATAGTTTTCTTTTGATGTCTTTATCTGGTATTGGTATCAGGGTAATGCTGGCCTCATAGAATGGGTTAGGAAGTGTTCCCCCTCCTTAATTTTTTGAAGAGTTTTAAAAGGCCCGGTGTTCATTCATTGTTAAATGTTTGATAAAATTCACCAGTGAAACCATGTGGTGCTGGGCTTTTCTTTGTTGAGATTTATTTTTTTT
>NW_021899972.1:0-593 GCF_006229205.1 Suricata suricatta
GGAGCCTCGTCGGCTGACATCTGCTTCCTTGTACAACATGGTCCGTTCCGGACTCCCCAGCAAAGGCCGTTTCCGGAAGTCAATCCCCGACCTCCTGAAGGAGGGGAGCCTCATGGGCCCGGAGGAATCAGGGTCACGGAAGCAGAGGCCCAGGAGCCTGGGTGGGTCACTGCGCTGTGGTCCGGGTGGGAGGGGACAGCAGCACTGTGTTGTGAGTGCCAGGAGATTCCTTGAATACTCCGTCGGGCTTCCTGTTTCGGAAGCCGTCAGCAGGCGTGCCGGGATTCCCTCAAATGCCGCCTCTTCAGGGAAGCCTTCCGGGCTCGGTGCCCCGCCGAGTGTTCCCCTGCCGTCTGGGGTCTGTCCCTGGGGAGGGACGCCCGGTTCCCGAGGGCGCATGCTGCCCGTTCCTCCCTCTCACTCTGGAGCTGGACAGCTTGAGTCCCGTCGACAGGGGCGGCCCCGGCCATGGCCTCCAACCGTGTTCGCTGACCACCACACGGGGAGGGGGATCTTAGCACGCCGGCCCGTCTCCCCAGGGCCCTGCAGCCTCCTCCATCGGCTGTGGGTCCCCCACCCGAGCCCAGGGGGAT
>NW_021899973.1:0-593 GCF_006229205.1 Suricata suricatta
CATGACATCCCCCATGATAATTGTGGAAATGAATTTCCAGGTCCAAGATGGAGCCCCTTCTGTCTAAGGTGCCACATCACCAAACCAAAACTTAACTTTTATGTAGTGACATAAATTTACCAAGCCTTATATTCTAGACAATAATTATACTTCATGATCATTAAACTGGTAGGAAGGCCAGAGGACAGAGATGAAGTTGACTTACCTTTTGGTATTGGGTGTATAGAATGGCAGTGAGTTTACTACATCTAGATCATTTCCCTTGGCCAAAAACACAATCTGTTTGGTAAATGTCAGGCCAACTCTGGGCCTTCTCACCCCAAACAAAACTATGTGGCCTTAGCCAACTAGGTATTTTTTTTCTTCCTTGTTCTTTATTATTTTCCCTATAAAAGCTTCCTGCTTTCTGTCCCATTTTGCACTTCTTGGAAGGAGACTATCTACTTCATGAAATGCCAAATAAAGTTTCTTTGTATCACCTAAACTGTCTTATTTAATGATTTTAACATAGTATTACAACCCCCAGCCAGGAGGTACAGAAATGCTGATGCATAGGAGCACATGCACTCCAATGTTCATAGCAGCAATGTCAA
>NW_021899974.1:0-593 GCF_006229205.1 Suricata suricatta
AGATACTTTTAAGTATTTGTTTTTTGTCAGGGAAATGAACTCATTCATATTCATTATAATTTTCTTATTAGCTCAATTATCTTCTACAAATATTTTATTAGATATTAAAAAAATATATTTGGTTGAGCAAGTTTGTTTTTAATTACATCCTCACTAATTTAAAAGTTTCATCATGTACCTCTCTTTGTCTACTATTTATCATTTTATCTTTAAAGGAATATTAAATCTATATTTTTCTACCATTAAATTTCTTTGTGAGGTTCATTTACTTACTTTCTTCTCTTTTCACCATTGAGATGAAATTTTTATATGGGTTTGATTCTCGCAGTGATGTTTAATTGCAAAAACTTGAGGACTTTTAGTCTAAGTTACTGTTTCTTCCTTGACTTTAGTATATGTTTATGTGTGTATGCATACATGCATATATGAGATCTTTATTTAACGTATTTTATTACTAATCATCAGTTGTACTATCATGATTATATTCATATACATCAACTATCATTTTTTCTATATTTACTGTTCATCATTATTTATTATGATCTTTGTCTTTTCTTATCTTGGAAATTTTTCCTGATTTAATTTAATTAGAA
>NW_021899975.1:0-593 GCF_006229205.1 Suricata suricatta
AGAAGCAGAAGAGTGGCAGAGAAAGAGAGGGACAGAAGATACGAAGTGGGCTCTGTGCTGAGAGTAGAATCCACAAACTGTGAGATCATGGCCTGATGCTTAACCAACTGAGCCACACCAATAGAGATCTAGTTTTATAGTGACTCCTTCCTTTGCGCCTGAAGAATGAGTAGAAAGAGAGTGTAGGAAGAAATTTCATTTGGGCTCTTAAAAGCCAGGGGCCTCCTCTGCTGTAAAATAAATCTAGATATCTGCCATCTTCATCAGAAGATAAAAAGACAGCAGGAAGCCCTCATGTAAACCTTCAGTGTAATAGAAGTACTCCTTTTCTCAGGGTATTGCCTTCAATTGGGAATAGCCATAGCATGGAGGGCTGATAGCCAGATCATGCAATAATCTTCTCTCTAGCCATCACTAACTATTATCTGAAAAAAATAAACCCTTTATTTTTCCCCTCTGCTCATCTATATCTGTTCTCTCCCTTACATGTATACACTCAGTTCTCCTACCATACCCGTAATGACATTTGGAGCTCATACTGTCATCAGAATCCATATCTCTTATTTATTTATTTATTTAATGTTTTTTTTTTT
>NW_021899976.1:0-593 GCF_006229205.1 Suricata suricatta
ATGAGACCCAAATACCTCCTGAAAATAAGAATCAGACTATTTCCTCACATTTGGGCATCTCCCTCTGGTGTACAGATCACTTTTTAAGTATTTCTTTATTAGATTTTTATGATAAAGGTAATATATTTTGTGATTAAAAAAAAAAGGCCCAAGAAATTCAGAAGTGTCAAGAGAGGAGCAAATCACTTTTATATTTATGGTCTCAATAGACTTTTGCAAATAGCTCATTGAAATAGAGACCATTTTGGGGGGGTTTTCCCCCACTTAAAATTTAGAGAGCATTTTTCTAGACTTTCAAGCATTCCTTAAGAAAAAAAAGAATGTGATTTTTAATAACACGTGAATGGGACGCGTTTATTTTCCCAAACGGCCGTGAGTGGGCATGCATGTTGTTTCTTGTTTCTCACTCTTAAAAACACCTCAGCAGTGAACACCCTCATTCTTAAGTCATGGAGAAAATCTCTCAATCTCCTTTTTAGCACATACTCCCCAAACTTGAATGAGTCGGTCAGTTTGGGAACATACTTTCTGGATTTTTCTCCAAATTGCTCTCCTGAAAGGTCAGAGCCATTTGCATCCTAACCAGTGACGAG
>NW_021899977.1:0-593 GCF_006229205.1 Suricata suricatta
ACTTATTCTATGTGGGCATCAGCTCACTGTACCACAAACAAGGTAAATTTCATTATTTCATTAAGAAGGCATAATACAACATGCCTTCTTAAGGTTCTAAAATTGCTAGGAATGACTTGGAAAATTCATGGATGTGTCCTGCATACTTCCTTGAGTTTGCTGAATAAATGAGGAAATATGGACTTACAAACTCTTTAATATAAAACCCAATATAAAAACCTTAATATGGTTTGCTTTGATCTAAGGAGAAAAACACTTAAAGCTCTCAGACTGCAGTTCAACATAGTTCCAAAGATTTTTATCCTATTTGCCCAAATATGGTGAATTATAGGGGGAGTGGCAAGATAGTGGAAAAGTAGGGAGCTCTGTAATCTCCACTATCAAACTGAAAAGAATTGAAAGCCACAATATTCTGATCTCCAAGAAAGGAGGTGTGCACACAGACTCCTTATTGATAACACCCCCATGGATGCCTAGTGAATGCCAACTGGGACTGGAGGCTCTGGAGTAGGAAGCACCGGCCCAAAGTGGAGCCGGGAGAGAGAGCGCCCAGAAACTTGGCACCAGGCCCACAGAGAGACGTGTGTCCAGAG
>NW_021899978.1:0-1350 GCF_006229205.1 Suricata suricatta
TATATTATCTAGCTCTATCAATGTTGTTGTAAATGAAAAGATTTCATTCATTTCTATGGCTGAATAATACTCCACTTCTTTATCCATTCATCTATCCATGCTCACTTGGGATGTTTTCATAATTTGGCTCTTATAACTAATGCTGCAATAAACAAGGTATATATATTTTTTATAATTAGTGTTTTCATAGCATTTAGTAAATACCCAGAAGAGCAATTAATAATCATAAGGTCATTCTATTTTTAGTTTTTTGAGGAATCTCCATACTGTTTTTCAGAGGCGACATACCAGCTTTCATTTCCACCAATAGTAATGAGTGTACCTTTTTCTCCACATCTTCACCAACACTTGCTATTTATTGTAGTTTTGAATTTAGCCAGTCTAACAGGTGTGAGTTGATATTTCATTGTGGTTTTGATTTTCATTATGGTGAATGATGTTGAGCATCTTTTTATGTGCCTCTGTCCTTCTCTGCCTGACTTATTTCGCTTAGCATGACACCCTCAAGGTCCATCCACTTTCCTACAAATGGCCAGATTTCATTCTTTCTCATTGCCGTGTAATACTCCATTGTATATATATACCACATCTTCTTGATCCACTCATCAGGTGATGGACATTTAGGCTCTTTCCATGATTTGGCTATTGTTGACAGTGCTGCTATGAACATTGGGGTACATGTGCCCCTATGCATCAGCACTTATTTTGGATGTATCATTTTCAGATACCTTTTCCTATTTAGTAGGCTGACTTCTAGTGTTATAGATTGTTTCCTTTGCTGTGCAGAAGTTGTTTTGTTTGTTTGTTTGTTTGTTTTGTCTGTTTGTTTGTTTGTTTTTATGTAGTACCAATAGTTTCTTTTTGCTTTTACTTCCCTTGCCTCAGGAGACATATCCCAGAAAAATGTTTGCTTCAGCTGATGTCAGAAAAATCATTGCCTGTGATCTCTTCTAGGATTTATATGGTTTTAGGTCCTTTATTTTAATCTTTTATCCATTTTTGAGTTTATTTTTATTTGTTGAGTTGAAATTTGGTGTTTCATTTGCTGCTTTCTAATGAAATACAAAGGTTTCATTATACAAATCCTGAACTTCCTTGAAACTGTTCTTGAGTAATCCCTTACCCTTACAATATCACTGAACTACAAATATTTTATTCAATACATGTTTAGATACGTCTCTTCTCTTACATGCATGGGAGAAATAACTTCTAAATTTTGAAAGCGATAGGTGATCTGCCCTGATACTGATAGTAAGGGTTATAAAAATAACAACAATGAAATGTATAGAGTGAGATTGTAAGTTTTCAAATAGGGAATGAGATGTGACCTCCCTTAAGTTCACAGCTACA
>NW_021899979.1:0-593 GCF_006229205.1 Suricata suricatta
AGGGAGGTTCCGTGGGCGATTTGAGAATTTTGCATGGCATTGTTTTTTGAATTCAAATATGGAGGCTGACGTTAGCCAACACACACTTGTCCTGAAATGGTCCTGTGAGGTAGGCAACTCCCGTGTTGTAGGAACCAAGACCACAGGATGGTTAAGTAACTTGCCTAAAGGCGTGCGGTCGGCAAATGCCAAAGATGGATGTACACTTTGGTTTATTTAATACCGAGGAAAATTCCACTCAGTGGATTCATGTTCCTGTTTGTTGCTCGTGTCCTAGATTCTAGGAATATTTAATTTAGAAAAAAAGGTTTAGAAGTCAAATAATTATATTCTTGGTTTCTCAGCAGAAGGAATATTCCAAATACCATCTGCTCTTGGTCTCTCTTCTGATGGAGAGGAGTGCTATCTCTGAGGGGATGATGAAGGCGTTAAATGTTAGCGGAGAGCCGATGAGGGCTCGTAAGAGCTCATGTTTTCTGAAGGTGTCCTCTGTGCTCAGCTAGCTAGGCCTGTCCAGACCTCACCTAACCCTGTGACCAGCCTGGAAGGTATGCTGACTCACATTCCCGAGTCTTTGCTCTTTGGTAATGGAA
>NW_021899980.1:0-593 GCF_006229205.1 Suricata suricatta
GAAACTTGGTGGGGACATGCAGGGTGGGAGGTGGGGGTGGATTATTTCTTAGAACTGGGACTTTGGCCTTAGGCATATGACTTGATTATCTACCACTCCATAACATATCACCCCCAAATTGGGTGACAAAACATGAGACTTTGTGGGGCAGGGATTTGGGAAGAGCTTGACTAGGCAGTTAGCTTTTGTGATATCTGATGTGTGTAGTCATCTGAAGCCTAGGCTGGGCTAAGGATCCAAGACGACTCATTCCTATGTGTGGTGGTTAATGCTGCATGTGGCCTGAAAACTCATCTGGGCTTGCCTCCTCGAGTGTCTTATGGCCTCTCCTTCTGCTTGGCATCTAGCAGCATGGGGGCTGGGCTTTAGGAGAGTTCGTTTCCCAGGAGACCAAGGAAGAGATTATTCAGCATCATTTCAATGCATTCTATTGATCAAGGTGAGTCACAAAGGCCAGCCCAGATTTAATGAGAGAATGAAATCCCACTTCTTGATGGAATGACCCCACAGCTTCTCATTATAGTGAATAAGCCATGTAAAATGATGTGTCTTTGAAAACCGTGTATACTAAAACTGACAAAAAATGAACACAA
>NW_021899981.1:0-593 GCF_006229205.1 Suricata suricatta
GTACGCTGCCTCACCTGGAAAACCCTGCTCATCCTTTAGGACTCTGCTACCAGCTCGTTTCGTGTGTAAACGCTTTCCTCATCTTCCTGTGTTCATTCATTCATTCAACCATTCATTCATTCATTCAAAAAATATTTATGCTCAGGGTCCTGTGCTAAGGCTGAGCCCTGAGGTCAAGAATCCGCATAGTTCACGCTTTACATCATCGCTCTTATCTCCCCGAAAGTATTGACTGACTTATGTAACAGCCACTCCTACCCCAACACCCCACGTCTTGAGGCTTAGGATGGTGACTTATTCATCTTTGTACCCCAGTGATAGTAGGCATAAATATGTGTGTTTAGTTGAATTGAAGGAGAACAGTCACTGAGAAAACGCCTTTGGGTTTGACTATCCAAACACTCTTGATCATCCTTGGGTATCCGTGTGGTAAAGTTCAGGATCAAGAGTGGACAGAACAAGTTCACGCTTAGAAGCAAGATGGCAGCAAAAATGTGTGATGGGGTGTTCAGAGTGTTTTAAAAGGCAGTGGGAAGAGCCAATAGGAAACAGACTTCAGATGCTGGTGAGGGGTGCCTGGCTGGCTCAGTGGG
>NW_021899982.1:0-593 GCF_006229205.1 Suricata suricatta
CCCTTCATAGGGCTTGATACAATGATCAGGCTATGAGATCATGACCTGAGCTGGAATCAAGAGTCAAACGTTCAACCAACTGGGCCACCCAGGCGCCCTTGTGCCTATTGTCTGGCTTGCCTGTATTTGATACCCCTGCTTTCTCTCCAACTATGTCTCTACAGCTTTAGCCTATCCTTGTTGACTGATTTCTAACATTCCCACTGGGTCTTATTTGTGTAGTTCCTCCTATATCTGGGCCCCCTTTGTAAGTTGTCTATACCTATATCATAAGACTAACGGCTTCACTACAGAAATTTGTTAACATGCCTCTCTTCCCAACTAAGTATATTGCTCTTTAAGGTTATAGGTCATGTCATAATTTTTGCATATCCATGGCTGGACAGAGTGGAAGGCCCTAGTTAGTACAATTTCTTCACATGTGGCAGAGCAAGTATGCAGGCAGAAAATTAAATTCCAGGTAGGTTTAGTAGCAGTGAATGGAACAGAAGAGCCAAAGAGAAAATATAAAAAAGGGTGAGAAAAAGTAAGTTTTTGATTTAGGCATGACAAGATTCGGGGATCATGACATTGGAACAGAGACTATATGTGCT
>NW_021899983.1:0-593 GCF_006229205.1 Suricata suricatta
AGTAAATTACATATTTGTATGTACATATATATAGTATTCTTACAGTAACATAAGCTACAAAAATGAAAATGTTATTAAGAAAATAAGAAGATAAAATACATTTACAGCACGGTACTGTAGGATGGCTATGATCAGAAGGAAAGGTATTGGTATTGGTGAGGATGTGGAGAAAATGGAGTTCTCCTGTACTGCGGGTGGGGTTATAAAGTGGTGCAGTCATTTTTGAAAACAGTCTGGCAGTTCCTTAAGTGTTAGGCAGGCTTACCATATGAGCCAGCACTTCTACTCTCAGGGGACACACCCAAGAGAAATGGAACATATGCCCATCCTAAAACGTGTACACAAATGCTTACAGCAGCATTATTCGTCTCAGTCAAGGTGGAAACAATGCAAATACCCATCAGTTGATGAAGCAACAAACAAAATGTGGCATATCTAAGAATGCAAGGCTATTGACAATGAAAGATTGAAGTAGTGATATGTACTACAACACGAATGGTCTCTGAAAACATTCCAGTAAGTGAAACAATCCGTTCAACAGAAGAGCACACAGTTTATTATTCCAT
This sequence comes from Suricata suricatta, assembly GCF_006229205.1. NCBI lineage: Eukaryota > Metazoa > Chordata > Mammalia > Carnivora > Herpestidae > Suricata > Suricata suricatta. Next base: position 567 of record NW_021899983.1, read on the forward strand.
TCTGCATAATGTCCAGAGTAAGTGAAC
>NW_021899984.1:0-593 GCF_006229205.1 Suricata suricatta
GGGGGAGGGGCCCAGTATCAGGGACCCGCCCAGGCGCACCCCAGCCCCGCCTCCCCCTGGCTGGGGGAGCTCTTACCTCCTGGGTGGCTAGGCGTCCTCATCTGTAAAATGGGGAGAACCACTCCCATCTCTAGGTGCAAGAAAAGATAAGGCACGGACCGGTCAGCAGGGGTGCTCCCCGCCCCCACTGCGTGTCATCCGGGAACAGCAAATGTGCGAGGCTGGCCGATGCACGGCCGCTTCCTCCCCGCCTCTCCCACGTGCAGAGCGCCAAGACCATCTGTGTGGCTTTCAGAGCTCTAACCTCCTTCCCAACTGCTACAGCGTGGACAGATCTAGAAGACATATGCCCGGTGACACAGCCAGGCACGGGGGACAAACAGGGTATGACTGTATTTATTCGAGGTCCCTGAAAGAGACAGGGACTGGAGGGAGGGAGGCTGTTGGTTAAGGGGCCTGAGCTTCCATGTGCTGTAATTAAAGGGTCTTAAAAACAGATCGCAGTGATGGCCGCACAGCATCATGGGAGCACTTAACGGCACTAATTGGTACACTTAAAAAACGGTTAAATTGGCAAATCTTTTGGTTTTTTT
>NW_021899985.1:0-593 GCF_006229205.1 Suricata suricatta
AGAAGTTGAATAATCTACTTAGAATCATGCAGTTAGTAGGTGATGGGATAAGAATTTAAACTTAAGTGGTTTGTGGATTTCACTTATTCCCATGAGAAGATAGATAACAGACAGACAGACAGACAGACACACAATTTTCTCTCTACTAAAACTGAAAACAAATGGAAATAAAACATTACTTACCTTATTACTTTATCAGCACTGGGAAAAGCAAGTCTCAGAAATCAATGATAACTTATACATATCATCTCCATTTCAAGAGAAAAACCTAGCTTTTTGGAACAGAGGCAGTAGCTCTGAGGGGACCAGGAAAAAATAAACACGCTCTGACAGTGGGTTCTGGCCTGGGTGTGGAAGGCAAAGCAACCTGTTGGAGAGATGTGAAGGGAGCACACCCTTTTTCTCCCGTTGTGGGACCATCTGGTCCCCACAAACCTTATCCTGAAGTAGCCTTCAACTACTACAGGAGAGGCTAAGAAGGCTTTCGGGTTCTGAGTTTGCCAGATTGGAAGGGAGCCCAGTGTCAGGATGCACTTAGATTGGCAATATGAAGAGCAAAGAAGAGGTCATGAAGAGAGAAAAACACCAGGTAG
>NW_021899986.1:0-593 GCF_006229205.1 Suricata suricatta
CTCTCCAGGACTGTTCACATTTCCATTGAGAAACATCCCTCGTTCACGTTCCCATTCGCGGTGTTCGGGAACGTCCGTTTCCATCGGCCATCAGCCTTTGGGAACCGTCGTTGCACCTTGCTTGTCAGCTTCCCAGGACCCCTCCTCACGAAGGAGAACCTGCCACACCATACCATTTCAATCATATGTAGAATTAACATATGGGGAGGTGCGGGAGAAAAGAATGGGAGACTCTTAACGATAGAGAACAAACTGAGGGTTGATGGACAGAGATGGGTGAGAGCTGGGCTAGATGAGTGATGGGTACTAAGGAGGGCACTCGTGATGAGCACTGGGTGTTATATGTAAGTGATGAATCACTGAATTCTACTTCTGAAACCAACATGCTAACTAACTCACATTTAAATTAAAAAAAAATAGAAAACATATCTTAGCACCCACTCACGTGTTCATGGTCCATGTAAGGGGTTTGACTACAGTGTGAGATATTGTGTCTGACACCGTCATTTCACATGGCTGTAGGATGGTCCTGCTGCCAGAGGAGACGGTTCCTCTCTGTCTGAGGAGGTGTCCCATTCAGGGCTCTCCGTGTC
>NW_021899987.1:0-593 GCF_006229205.1 Suricata suricatta
CAATGCCAGTAAACAGATATATCATGATTGCTAAAAAGAATAAACTGAAAGAAATCATAATACAGAAGGAACGTCTGGGATGGGAATATAAACAAAAAAAGAACAGGATGGCAGGGGGAAGCCACATAAAGGAAAATGAACAGTTAACAAGGACAGAGGCTCCTAAACCTTCTCAGCTCCTTTAGTGTCCTGGTAAGTTTTTCTTAGTACCTCTGGGTCCAAGGAAATACTTAACAGCTTTGCTTATTAAGTAACCAGGTCCAAACAACTAAAAGAGTATTTGTGCCCTAATAACTTAATGCCTATTGGGTGCTATACCTCTTCTCAAAGTTTGAATCAAATTGGACACCTCCACCGTAGTTTCTGTGCTGTAGTAAGTTCCATGTGATACTTCCTTTTTATTATAGACACTGATGAAAACCCAGCTTTACAAAGATATATTTTTTGAAGAAATGTGCTTATCTAATGTTGAAGCCCCAAACTCCTTCTAGCTGTGCTTTGCACAGTGTCCGACAGATGTTGCTATGCTTCTGTTGAAAAGATGTCATGGCACCCTGTAAGTTTGTGAAGGCATTCTGGGGTACCTTGGCACA
>NW_021899988.1:0-593 GCF_006229205.1 Suricata suricatta
GAGGCCTTGTGCCAGCTGTGCCCGTGTCCCCAGGCACATAATCTGGATTCTGAGTCCACAGTGAGCTCTCCCGGGATTCTCAGCCAATGAGGGTTTAACCCGTGACCCAGTCTGCTCCCAGCAGAGATAACATTTGAAATATGTAAGCCATTTCTCCTCAGGCACAATTGTGAAGGGTTTTTAATCACACAGCCAGAAAACATTATAAAAAGAGGGGGAAACCCCATACTTGTGCCTCATATCAATGTAGAAAGTAGAGAGTGAAGCTTAGCTCTCCTTGGACCCTAAGCAATGGCGTCCAAGCTGTACAGCTGCCGCCTCTGAGTTCTTACAGAAACCCATGGCTTTTGATATTTTTTTCTAAGCTCTTACCTCTGGGATTACTTGAGGTGCCTTCCTTCCTCACCAGTCAGGGCTTGCAGAATCACCAGGGCAGTTCCTTCCATTTTTACGGCAAACATGGTACCTTGCAAAGAGGAAGGAAAAAGAACAGGGGGTCAGCAGCAGTCGTGTTGGAAGCGGTCATTCCCGGGGGGCTTCACTCATCCCTGTCCAGAGTCCCCGATTCTGCCCAAGCGTCCACCTTATTTGGG
>NW_021899989.1:0-2882 GCF_006229205.1 Suricata suricatta
AGAATGATTGGGCTAATCAGGCAATTAGAGAAGAAATTAAAAAATATATGGAAACCAATGAAAATGAAATACAACAATCCAAAATCTCTGGGACGCAGCTAAGGCAGTCCAAAGAAGAAAGTATATTGCAATCCAGGCCTATTTCAACAAACTACAAAAAGCACAAATTCAAAGTCTAACAGAGCACCTACAGGAACTAGAAGGGGAGCAGCATGAGAACGCTTAATACAGCAGATGAAAAGAAATAATAAAGATCAGGGCAGAAATAAACAATATAGAATCCAAAAGAATCCTTCATCAGATCAATACAACCAAGAGTGGTTCTCTGAAAAAAAAATCGATAAGCCGCTAGCCATACTCCTCAGAACGAAAAGAGAGAGCACCCAGATAGACAAAATCATGAATGAAAAATGATCTATTGCAAACAATCCCTTAGAAATACAAGCAATCATCAGAGATTACAATGAAAAATTATGCCAACAAACTGCACAACCTAGAAGAAATGGACAAATTCCTGAATGCACATTGACTGCCAAAATTCAAATGGGAAGAGATAGAAAGCAAGAATAGACTGATAATCAGTGAGGAAATCGAATCTGGTATCAAAAATCTCCCAATGAATAAGAGCCCAGGGCAGATGGCTTCCCAGGGAAATCCTACCAGACATTTAAAGCAGAGCTCATACCCATTCTTCTCAAACTATTCAAAAAAAACAGGAATAGAAGAAAAACTTCCAAACTCATTCTACGAAGCCAGCATCACCTTGAAACCCAAACCAGGCAGAGACCCAGCACATAAAGACAACTACAGACCAATATCCTTAATGAACACAGATGCAAAAATACTCAACAAGACTGGCAAATCGAATTCAACAGCATATTAAAATAATTGTCCATCATGATCAAGTGGGATTCATTCCTGGGTTACAGGGCTGATTCAATATTCACAAATCCATCAATATGATCCACGACACTAACAAAAGAAAGGATGAAAACCATATGATCCTGTCGATAGATGCAGAAAAAGCATTTGACAAAATATAGTAACGGTTCTTAAGTAAAAAACCCTTGAGAAAGTTGGAATAGAAGGAACTTACCTAAACATTATAAAAGCAGTTTATGAAAAACTCACAACTAAGATCATCCTCAATGGGGAAAAACTGAGAGCTTTCCCCCTGAGAGCAGGACCACGACAGAGGTGTCCACTCTCACCACTATTGTTTAACATAGTGCTGCAAGTCCTAGCATCAATAATCAGACAATAAAGGATTGGCTAAGAAGAAGTCAAACTTTCCCTTTTCGCAGATGACATTATACCCTATATGGAGAACCCAGCAGACTCCTCCAGAAACCTTCTAGAACTGATCAGTGAATTCAGTAATATTGCAGGGACAAAATCAATGTACAGAAATCAGTTGCATTCCTATACACCAAAAATGAAACTGCAGAAAGAGAAATCAAAAACTGAACCCATTCACAATTGCACGAAACACCATAAAGTACCCAGGAGTAAACCTGACCATGAATGTAAAAGACCTATATGATGAAAGCTATAGAAAACTTCTGAAAGAGATTGAAGAAGACACCAAGAAACGGAAAAACATTCCCTATTGATGAATCGGAAGAACAAACATTGTGAAAATGTCATTACTACCCAAAGCAATCTACACATTCAATGCAATCCCCATCAAAAATTGCACCAATATTCTTCTCAAAGCTAGAACAAACTATCATCAAATTCATATGGAACCACAAACGACCCCGAATAGCCAAAGTCATAGTGAAGAAGAAAACCTAAACGGGAGGCATCACAATCCCAGACATTAGTCTCTACCACAAAGCTGTCATCATCAAGACAGTATGGTATTGGCAAAAAAACAGACACATAGACCAATGGAATAGAATAGAGAACCCAGAACAGGGCCCAGAACTGTACGGCCAATTAATATTTGACAAAGCAGGAAAGAGTATCCAATGGAAAAAAAGACTGCCTCTTTAGCAGGTGGTGCTGGGAGAACTGGACAGCCACATGCAGAAGAATGAAACTAGACCCCTTTCTTACACCACACACAAAAATCAACTCAAAATGGCTGAAGGACCTGCATGTGAGACAGGAAACCATCACAATCCTCGAGGAGAAAGTAGAAAACAACCTCCTTGACCTCCACCACAGCAATTTCCTACTAGACAAATCCCGAAAGGCAAGGGAAATGAAAGCAAAACTGAACTCTTGGGACCTCATCAAGATAAAAAGTTTCTGCACTGCAAAGGAAACAATCAAGAAAACTAATAAGCAACCGACAGAATGGGAAAAGATAGTTGAAATTGACATATCAGATAAAGGGCTAGTACCCGAAATCTACAAGGAACTCACCAAACTCCACATCCACAAAACAAATCACCCAGTGAAGAAATGGGCAGAAAACATGAACAGACACTTCTCCAAAGAGGACATCCAGATGGCCGACTGGCACAGTAAACGATGCTCAGCATCACTCATCATCAGGGAAACACAAATCAAAAACACACTGAGATACCACCTCACACCAGTCAGAGTGGCTAAAATGAACAAATGAAGAGACCATAGATGCTGGTGAGGGTGTGGAGAGATGGGCACCCTCCTACAGTGTTGGTTGCAATGTAAACTGGTGCAGCCACTCTGGAAAACAGTGTGGTGGGTCCTCAAAAAAATATCGATAGAACTCCCATATGACCCAGCAAAAGCACTGCTAGGGATTTACCCAAAGGATACAGAAGTGCTGATGCATAGGGGCACTTGTACCCCAATATTCATAGCTGCACTGTCAACAATAGCCAAAACGTGGAAAGATCCAAAATGCCCATCTCCTGATGAGTGGATCAAGAAGATGTGGTATATATATA
>NW_021899990.1:0-1350 GCF_006229205.1 Suricata suricatta
CTAGGTCCCAGAGAGGGCCCCCAGCCCCATCTCCTCAAACCCTGGAGGCTTTCAGAAGTGATGGAAAGTAGGGTCACAAGACTTTGAGAAAGGGAGGATAATGGGAGGTCATGAACCACTGTGTGTGTGTGTGTGTGTGTGTGTGTGTGTGTGTGTCCTTCTATGACTGGCAGGCTTGTGCCTGCCTGAAAGTGTGTATGCATGTGAGTCACCTGCTCCAAGGAGCAGCCTGTGCTTTCAGGGCTCTTTGTCTGTTGGTCCTCTGGCTTGTCCTGTAGTTTCTCTCCTGCAGGGGGAGTCCTCTTCCAGTTTACAGTGTTTAGGTCTCTGCCATTTTGCTGTTTCCCACCTTACCAAGGGTAGATGGAGCCAAAGGAGGGAGAGAGAGACAGACAGGGGTGCTACGGCAGCCAGGGCTCCCTGCTGGCCCCACTCCTCCTGCAGATATGTGCACACACGTACACAGGCACAACACACTCCTATGCACACACATTGCCCTCCACCACCTGCAGACAAATAAATACACAGTATGCAACCGAGATACCAATCATACATGACCATACAGAGACACACAAAGGAACAAAGGCACTCAGACATACTAGCATGCCAATCACCCATACAGATGGAAAAGACAAGCCTGGGGCAGAAAGCAACTTGGCACACAGGCACCTGAATGTACATCACAATTCCCCAACACACACACACAGAAGACATGCAAACCTTGGTACGTACTTCTCCAGACAATTGTGCTCACACACCTCACTGCTTAACACATCTCAGGGCACCCTCCTAGCAAATTCAGAACACCCAGCCTGGCTATCAACAGCCCCCCTTCACTCCCCCTCATGCTGGTTCCCCAGTCCAAGTATTTATTCCAGTAACCAGCAAAGCTGTCTCCTGCCTGCCTTATGGTTTGCTCATCCTGCTTCAGAATCAAGAGAGAGGTTCTCTTCTTTTCCTCCTCCACCCGATTTCCTGTTGATTTCTCCTACAGCCCACTCATAACTCTCTTCCTCCAGACAGTCTTCCCTGATGAACTAACTGGCTCTGATTCTGAATTTGCCCTCGTCCTTTGTACTTGTTGGTCTGTGCTGGGTCAGTGTCACCAGGTTACTTTACATATTAGTTGGCAGGGAGGGGACTGTAAGCTCCCCAAGGGCAGGACCACTGGACTAATTATTTCAGGCAAATGAAGGCCTCAGCCTGCAGTACCAGTGGCTGGGAGCGCTCCTGGAAGCATTACTATTTGGTTTCACAGACAGACAGAAACATTAAACTTGGGCTCCAGCAGCCACCAGGAATATCTCCTTCTGCCACAAGCTGCAAGCATCTCCTTCACAAGGACCTTTC
>NW_021899991.1:0-593 GCF_006229205.1 Suricata suricatta
AATTTGAATTTAAGGATAATATATATTTTTAGAACCTATCTTTGTAATTCTTAAATATTTGAATTTTTCTTTTAAGGAACCCTGGAAGCCATTGTGGGTTGTAATAATAAAAAATAGTTAGTAAATTTGGGAGATTGCATTTCTGGACAAGGAATCAGAAAGTTGCATCTTTTTATTTTGAACTTTTCTGGAAGCTTCTAAACAGAGACTTCATTTCCTCATTTGTGCAAAAGAAGAATTAGGTCAAGTCATTTGATTCAGATTGAATAGGATTTCAACATGAATTCCATTACTTCCTAGCTACATAATCAAAAGAAAATTAACTACTTTGAATTTAGGATTATCATTTGCAAAATGGGCAAGGTAATAACCCTATCTCTAGAATTTCTGTGAATACTACATAAGAAAATGCTTATTAAATGATTTAGTGTTATGCTGAATATGTATTTAGAATTTTTAAAATATTAGCTATTATAAATGGTTCTCCATGGCCATCCACCAGTTTGGACTTTTCCTGTTTAAAGAGATTTCTCCAAATTGTGAAAAATGATAATGTACTGAGCACTTAGTTATCTGATGTGGAAATCTGCGTA
>NW_021899992.1:0-593 GCF_006229205.1 Suricata suricatta
CTGTCTTCCCAATGCGAGTCACCCAGAATAGAATCCACAAGAAACCAGAGGTGATCGATAGGATTTTATTTTAGTTCGCAGAACGGCCCCTCCCGAGCACAGGGAAGTCCTTGGGGAGCAGGAGCTCAGGGTTTGTAAGGGTTTTGGCAAGACAAACCGGGCCATCATGTAATCAGCCAATTACAATTTACACCATTTCATTATAGCCAATTACATTGTAATACACAGATGTTCGTTTTGGCGGGAACCTAAGATTTTAAAGTTCTTAGTCTTTTAAAATGACCAGTCATAGTTAGACACCTAAGGTACTGCGGGACAGTGACTATGTAACTTTCACCTGCTGACCTTGCCTTGGCCAGATCTAGTAAAGGGGTGGGGTTGTTTGACAGAATCTGGAAAAACTGGTTAATCTTTCGGTCAGTGTCATTATCGAGTTACATCCTTAGGGTCTTTGCGGAGTCCAGTTGCTCAACCGTTTTATTTACCAAAATGGGAGTGAGCCAGTGACACAGTGGTTGGCATTTCAGGGTCCAGTTTGACCCGAGGGGCTAGGGTCTTACACGAACAGAAGGCTCTCCTGGCCTCTCCAAGTT
>NW_021899993.1:0-593 GCF_006229205.1 Suricata suricatta
TTCATGAGTTCGAGCCAATATAGGGTTTTAATGTTAACTTTGTTAGGGCTTGTTTTGTAGCCTACCATACAATCTATTATGGAAAATGCTTCATATGCACTTGAGAAAATGTGTGTTCTGGTGCTCTTTGATGGAATATTCTGTGTGTGTATGTATGTGTGTATATATATGTATATGTGTATATATGTAAGTTCCATTTGGTCTAAAGTGGAGTTCAAGTAAAATGATTCCTTCATTTTCTGTATGAATGATCTATCCATTTTTAACAGTGAGATATTAATATCCCCCATTATTATTGTAAAGCTATTTATTTCTTCATTGAGATCTGTTAATATTTGATATATATATTTAAGTTTTCCTATGTTAGATACATATAATTTCAATATTGTTATATTTTCTTCATTGACTCTTTTATCATTATGTAAGGACTTTATCTCTTATAAGAGTTTCTTACTTAAAATTTGTCTTTGACATGAATGTAGCTATTCTTGCTGTTTCAAAAACCACTTGTATGGACTACCTCTTTTCATCCCTTCACTTGTAAGCCTAAACACTTTGTTGAGTCTCTTGTAAGAAGGTTAAAGTTGGTCTTA
>NW_021899994.1:0-593 GCF_006229205.1 Suricata suricatta
AATACAAGTCAAAACCACAATAAGATATCTCACACCTCTTAGTATAGCATTATCAGTAAAACAATAATAAAATAAATAAGATAAAAATAAAATAAAATAATAAAATAAAAAAAATAAATAGTGAAATAGAGTAAAATAAAATAGTGAAATAGAGTCAAAAGTGTTGATGAACACAGGGAGAAATTGGACCCCTTGTACACTATTGGTGGGAATGTAAAATGGTATGGATGCTGGAAAATAGTAAAGAGGCTCTTTAAAAACATTAAAAATAGAAATACCATATGATCCATTCATCCCACTTTGGGGATTTATCCCAAATAATTGGAAAGAAGATCTTGAAGATAAATGTATACACTCATGTTCATTGCAGAGGTATTCACAAAAGCCAAGATGTAAAAGCAAACTAAATATGTATTATGACTGAATGGATAAAGAAAATAAGATATACACATACAAGAGAATGTTATTTGTTCTTATAAAATAAAGACCTACTGTCATAAACCACAACATGGGTGGAACTTGAGGACATTATGCTAAGTAAGATAAGCCAATCACAAAAAGACAAATACTGCATGATTACACTAGAATGAGAG
>NW_021899995.1:0-593 GCF_006229205.1 Suricata suricatta
AGGTAGTTACATGGCACACATCACTGAGAAGGTAGCATTATTGTGTCTGATGTATAAATAAGAAAACAGAAACATAATGGAAGAGGTAGTAGAATTTACATAGACCATCAATAAATCAACAGCAGTAATATCAAATTTGGGGGGCCTTTTTTTTTTACAGAATATCTGGGAACATTTATCCCCACTAATCCTTGGGATAATAAGCTTACTGCCATTTTACAGACCAGGAGATGAGATACAAGACAATAGTCAGAGCCAGGGGATAAACTGGTAATGAATAGATGAGGTGGGGCTGTGTGGAAGTACCCTTATTCTTCTGCTTTGGATTTTACTCTTCTTTCTCTTGGAGCATGTGACATCTTTCAACAAATAACATTTCTCCCATCATCCCATCCTCTTTTCCACTTCCTAGCAGTGCGTGTTCTACACTTTTGAGGGAGGAGACCACAGCTATTAGAGACATATTTCTTTTTTATTGTTAGGCATAAACTAAGCAAAACCAATATTCTTGCCTTCCTACTTTCCTCAAGTTAAGAGACATTTAAAAGTATATGTCAGAGATTTTTGACAAGGGTGCCAAGACCATTCAATGA
>NW_021899996.1:0-593 GCF_006229205.1 Suricata suricatta
CCGAGAGCCCCTGCGCTATGTGGCCATTCTAACCAATGGTGTAATAGCTGGAATCGGGCTGGCAATTGCTGGAAGGGCCTTAGCTCTGGTCTTTCCTGCTTCCTTCCTCCTAAAGAGGCTTCAATATCATTCTGTCAATATTCTCTCTTATCCATTCTGCCTGCACCAGGACCTTATAAAGACAACTGTATCCAGCCGTAGGGTCAGCAGCATCTATGGCCTCATGGTGGTCATCTGCTCCATGGGACTTGATTCAGTGCTCCTCCTCCTCTCCTATATTCTCATCCTTGGCACAGTGTTGAGTATCGCCTCTAAGGCAGAGAGGGTGAAAGCCCTCAACACCTGCATCTCCCACATCTGTGCTGTACTCACTTTCTATACACCAATGATTGGGCTATCTATGATCCATCGCTATGGGCAAAATATATCCCCAATTGTCCATGTGCTCATGGCCAATATCTACTTGCTAGTCCCACCTCTCATGAACCCCATTGTCTACAGTGTCAAGACTAAGCAGATTCGTGAAAGAATCCTCAAGAAATTCAAGCAACAGAAAGTTTAGGTGAAAGAGACTCTAAAATATAACTTTCCTC
>NW_021899997.1:0-593 GCF_006229205.1 Suricata suricatta
GATATTTGTATACACTATGAAATGATCACCACAGTAGTGTCCTCTGATCTCCATTCAAAATCATTATTGTTTTTCCTTGTGATGAGAACTTTCAAGTTTTACTCTCTTGGCAGCTAACAGATATGTAGTACAGTCTATTAACTGTATGTTACATTGCCGTAACTTATTTATTTTATAGCTAGAAGACTGTACCTCTTGACCCTCTTTGCCAATTTTACCCACCTTCAACCTCTCACTCCCTAGTGGATTATAACCTTTCCCTCTTAACGTAAATTCCACTTGATCATGACATATTATCCTTTTCTATATTGCTGGATTTGAAGTGATATAACTTTTTAAGTATCTTTGTTAATGAGGGATATAGACCTTTTATCTCTTTAAAATATATATTTCAGGTTTTGGTAACATGTTTATGTTGGTCTCATAAAATGATTGAGAAGAAATACATGCTTGTCTTAGTCCATCAGACTTCTATAATTCCAATATCATAGATTGGCTGGCTTAGCCAACAAACATGTAATTCTCAAGTTCTGGGAAGTCCAAGATCATGATTTCTGCAGATATGTTGTCTGGTGGCTCCCTAATTTCTGGTT
>NW_021899998.1:0-593 GCF_006229205.1 Suricata suricatta
TATTTTCCTTTAAAATAAGGTGTCTCTAACTAGGGAGGAAGTTTCAATAAGAAAGTCTGCCCATTTACTGAAACCGCAATTACCAAGTGGCATGAATAATAGGAAAACTAACTCCAGTCTCTGATCCTTTTAGGTCAAGCAGTCAAGCGCACACATTTTAAAGTAGGGGAAGCAGGGTCCCAAAGGCCACACAACACTTCTGGCTGGATGGGCCCCAACAGTCCACACTCTCCTGCTTTTTTCTCTCATTGATCTCAACAATTAAGGACAATTGAGGATCCCGCTAAGACTACAGGGGTCCAAACCAAGACGGGAAGGGTAAGACTCTTGCTTACAGTTTGAATTTGAATATCTTCCCCCATAAAATTCATCTGCAAGAGAAAAGAGACAGAAGATCCACACTGAAGGATTAAGTAAGGAGGAAAAAAACAAAAAGAAGAGTAAGGACCATTTCACAGACACAGCTCCAAGTCTCAAACCATATAGTATGCAAACGTGTATACAGCCCTCAGAAGTTGTCAGAGAGGGGTGTATAGGGCTAGCTCATTAGACCACCTAATACCTGGATTGGATTTTAATCATTGCACAGCACA
>NW_021899999.1:0-593 GCF_006229205.1 Suricata suricatta
GTTTTTTGTAGACTATCCTTTATTAAATTACCTTATAACCTTCATAAAAATATCACTTGACCATGAATAAATGGTTCTATCTCTCAAATATATTATTTTGCCTTGATCTATTTGTCTACATTGACGTATTACTTTACTCCCTTGATTATTGTAGCTTTATAATAAGATTAACAACAGATAGCATAATTCCTATAATTCTCTTTTTTCTTTTAATTTCTTTTAGCCATATTGTCTTTTGCATTTTAATATGACAATTCATATATGTTTGTCTGCTTCTATAAAAGAACCTGATAATATTTTAATGTGATTTCATTAAGTCTACAGATCAATTTGGGGAAAAATACATCTTAACAATACTGAATATTCAAATCCATATACACAGTGAATTTCTTTGGTTATGCACATCTTATTTAAATTCCTTCAGCAATGTTTGGTAGTTCATGGTCTTGCACTAAAAGTGACATTCAGGGCTTGATTGCCAAAAGAGAAATACAGCAGCCATAATGACATTTACAAATCTATAGCTTTTTTTTTCTTTTAAATATTTCTTAATTTTTTAGAGAGAGTGTGCGAACAGGGGAGATGCAGAGAGA
>NW_021900000.1:0-593 GCF_006229205.1 Suricata suricatta
TAGAAGTTGGTCCAACAGGAAGTACAAAGAAATCCCAGTCACCCCCCACTGCCCCTCTCACATCTGTACAAAATGGGGCATGGAGGGGAGAACCAAAGCAAATGAATCCCCTACTGTGACCAAAAATTGTCCCCCAGGCAGCAGGACAGGCAGAAAAGTCCCCAGACAATCATAACGATGGCGGTTAATATTATTGAGGCTTTCTCTTCGTCAGGCTCTCTTCTGTGCTAGAAATGAATCAACTCACATAACCCCATTGTAACAACAGCTATAATGTTCCCTTTACAGGCAAGTGACTGGCCCAAGGTCACACTCGGCCAGGATGAGGTGGAGCCTGGGCTCAAACTCAAGCACTTCAGCTCCAGAGCCAGTGCCCTCACGCCTCCTCCAGTTCCAAAAATACTCTGAAGACAAGTCATAATGCTGCCCCTAAGTTATCTGGCATTAAACGGGGACAAGGACAGCACTTGGCACACAGCATGATACAACAGGCTAATTGAGAATACAGCCGCCAGGGCACACTGTGAACGGTCAAGTGCTGTACCAGTCTCGGGTGGCATGTAGAGCACCAGTGTCTGTATTGTTGAAAATTC
>NW_021900001.1:0-1350 GCF_006229205.1 Suricata suricatta
AAGACTCCTTTTACAGTTTCATGGCATGTCTAGTAATTTTTGGTTGTAAATTGGACATGTTTGGTAAAAATCGAGTAATACTGGTTTCATTTAATTTTTCTGAGGGTTGTTGGTTTTTTAGTAACTTGCCTAGATTTAAACTGTGGGATTGGTCTCCTTCATGGTATGCAGCCATTGGTGCCTTTTTTATTTCTTATTTTTATCTTTTTAACCTGTCATGCTAAGAATTATCCCTGCGTCTGCACAGTTTAATGATCAGTCAGCGACTCAGAGATCATGCTCAAATGCCTTGTAGGTTGTGGAAGGACACAAAGTTTCAATCACTTCTCAAGCTTCTCTTCACTTAAGGGCTCTTTCAGGTCTTCCTAGCCTGTACGTAAATTTCTAGTCAGCCAGGAGTAAGGAAAGAGCATATTTCAGCCTTTCTCATTTCCTGGATTGCCCCGTTAAAAATCTGGTTGGTTCACCTCTCACCCTAACTGGGAACAAAACATTAGTCTAACAGAGCCATGGATGTTACCCATTTACTAGTCCACTACTTTACATTGTCTTCTGTCTGTTTTCTCTCTTTCTCTCTCTTTTTCTGTTTATTTGGTGTTATTTCCTGGTAATTTTTTTTTTTACCGGAAGCCAGACATTAGAAATAAAATGTTATGTTGTAGATGGTGCTATCTTCCTTCGTAAAAGCAGACAAGTAGGGGCATATTACCTTAATCTAATCTGGGATAAAAATGATTCAAAGTGGACTTCCATTTTTTTGGAGGATGGTCTATTTCAGGTTTTTCCCTACTCCAAGGGTCTAGCTCCTTGAAGCACCAGCTGACATCCAGGGATGCACATTAAACTCTAGTGTTTCCAGCTCCACACAACTGCCTGAAGCTCTTTATGGCATGTTAGCCTCTTACCTGCTGATGTCTTTTGTCCAAGATTTGGTAAATATTTCTGGGGTAAGACCAGTACCAAATGTTGGGCCCATGCTCTTCACTTCCCTTCTCTCTGGCTATTGACCCCTCCAGTTCTTGCTGCCTTTTTGACTCTCAGTGGATGAACAAGTACATGTATGTGTGTGCACGCACACATACACAGAATGTAAAAATGCACAATAGGATGCCTGCAGCGGGAAAAATCAAGGCCCAGAAGATTCCATAGTGGTTGTAGGAAGAGCTATACGGATCTATCTATTGTCATCAAAAACAGGCTTCATTGAGCCCCTTTAAAACCTTTCAGATCTAGCAGCAGATGGAGGTCTCAACCCAATCCTACTTCTTGAAAGAAAAATGTTAACTTCTGCTGCTACAAAATTATGCTAATAATGTCATCTTTCTCTCTGGATTGTTTTGATAATGAACA
>NW_021900002.1:0-593 GCF_006229205.1 Suricata suricatta
TTGAACACTCAACCAACTGAGCAACCCAGGGGCCCCCAAATCCTTATGCTATTTTAATATTTGAATTGTTCATTCACCTTTACAATTGAATCCTAAAAAATAAGAACACATACACACAAAAAAAACTGATAAATTTAACAAATGTGACTACAGAAGTATAATTACAACTTTATGAACTATTTCTCATGGTTCCTTAAAAAATTTAATAGAAAATATTTCGTGTTCTAAGCTTTAAAAAAAAACAGTTTGATGCTCACTTTACTCCACAAAAACCCTCTGAATTATTTAGTCAGAAATGTCTTGTACATTAGTTTAAATCTTCATTGAAAAGTGAGGTTTTTGGTCGTTTCTCTTCACAACCCCCAACCAACCGAGTGGTTACTGAGTAGCAGGAAAGCCACTACTTTTTTGTTTGAGGAGTATGGTGGACTTTTTCCCCTTTATTTTGCTAATAATTTCACCTCAAGCTTTTAGCCGGTCTGGGTTGAATTTGTGGTAAGATAATTGTTACAATCTTCGGGTTTGGCATAAGGGGAGAATCAAATCTTGGCCTCATGGTTGGCTTCATGGAAACTTCCAGGAATTTTTATAGG
>NW_021900003.1:0-593 GCF_006229205.1 Suricata suricatta
GCACATTGCCCAGGGAAGGAGGGACAACTCTTGTGGCACCCAATCAGGAGAGGCCAGCTAACACCTTTGACCTTTCTCTGACCTAAAGATGGAGGCTAGTCATGCCCCGCCCTATATGAGGGTCTTAGTCACACCCTACGTGAGGGTCCTGGGCCCAGTCTGTGATTGGTCGATACTCTAAATGTTGTGATTGGCTCCCACTACTGCCAGTATTGATGGCGGGGGGGTTAGGGAATGGATCGCTGTACCTGTGTCATCATTACTTGTAACACCCCTTCCTAAAAAAGCCCCTACGCCGCCATGTTCGGGGCTCTCTCCACGTGGCCAGTGGGTTGGTGGAATCTGTGAGCCTGAGCTTAAGCCCGTAATAAAGCCCTTTGCTTTTGCATGCATTACTTGGTCTCCCTGGTAGTCTCTGGTTTCTTCTGGGGCAATATTGGAAACTTGGGCATAACAGTGTCAGACTTACCATCGGGTCTTTCATTGTTCCATGTATGCAGGTCCCTGTTTGGGCACCACTTGTGGTAGAATATCCCTCAAGAGGAAGGGGTCCTGGGGAGATGACGAGCAACACAACAACCATTTCCAAAGGC
>NW_021900004.1:0-593 GCF_006229205.1 Suricata suricatta
CAGATACAAATTCCACAAAATTTATTAGAATGATTTGTTCTCACCATTACTGGTAGATACATAAAACTGTACATGAAAAGCATAGAAAACCATCCCCACCCCAGGGTGGAGACTGCAGACTACAAGATCGGACAGTCCTGATCCCGATAATCCAGCAAATGGAGTGTGTGTGCTCACCAGGCTTCAATACGGAAATAACTCCACTCATGAGAAGTTAAAGCAAGGATTCGATGCAATGATGTTTGTACATCATGGGTCATAGTGCTTGGAGTCAGATAGATGCCCTGAAAATGCCAAATTATTGTTACAATCATCTACATCGACAAAGTAGTGTTCACAAGCACCACCCCCATGAATCCTTGGTCTTGAAAGTTTGGATAGGTGCTTGTAATTAAGCCCTTTGGCCTGATTTCTTGAGGTGGTTCTAATTACTTGAGCAAACCATAGCCATTAGTGTTTATACAGTTTACCTCATGTAACCTTTCAGAAACATCTCAATAACTTATACTCCAGTGAGAATAATTATCAGACAAGTGTCTAAAGGGCTTGAGTACAATTTTCAGATGTGATGATCTAAGCCTCAGAACTACCCC
>NW_021900005.1:0-593 GCF_006229205.1 Suricata suricatta
TTGTCGCCATGTTCTTATTCTTCTTATTATATATGTCTGCTTTTATCACTTCCATCTGTGTGAAATGTCTTGCTAATGCTTGTGGTTTACTAATGAGCTTATATTCTATACAACTTGCTAAGTATTAGGTTTTCCTCAACTAACTTGACAGTTTGACCAGTATATAGCATGACTTCATAGCACCAAGCTTAATGGTTTGAATTGCAACTTACATATACAAAATGAATTTAAGAGCTTTTATTTGCTTTTTAATAACATGACTTATGTTATTTTTCTCATAGTTTATTAAGAGCTTATAAAAGGCTTGTTGAAACCCTATTGTGCGAAATTATCACTTTTTGAAAGAAAACATTTGAAAGATTTCACAAATATTAGTTTGACACAACTTCTACTAAAAAATTCACTCTCATTGTGGTAAAATAATCATTTCAGTTGTGATTCCATTTCATGTATCATAAAAGCAAAGGTTAATAATGTAATGATTTTCAAAATAGCCTAATAAGTTATTAATATACTAATTATAATGAGCAAAATACACCATCTGCCCAAGTTCACAGAGTTAAAGATGATCTCTAGTTGTGAGCTGAAGCTGT
>NW_021900006.1:0-593 GCF_006229205.1 Suricata suricatta
CTTTTTACTTTTACTTTTTTAATTTTGCCTTTTCCAGAATGTCATCTAGTTGGATTCACACCCTATGTAGCCTTTTCAGATTGCCTTCTATTACTTAGCAATATGCACCTGAAATTTCTCTATGCTTTTTCATGACTGGCAGCTCATTTCCTTTTAGTGCTGGGTAATATTCCATTGTCTGAATGTATTATAGCTTACTTTTATTTATCCATTTGCCTACTGAAGGACATCCTGGTGGCCTCCAAGTTTTGGCTATTATGACTAAAGCTGCTATAAACGTCTGTGTGCAGGCTTAACGTGAACATAAGTTTTCAACTTTTGGGGGTAAATACTAAGGAGCATGATTGCTAGATCATATGGTAAGAGTATGCTTAGTTCTGTAAGAAGCTGCCAGACTATCTTGCGAAGCGGCTGTAACATTTTGCATTCCCAAAAGCAAGAAATGAGAGTTCTTTTTGCCTCACACCCTTGCCAGTATTTGGTGTTGTCAGTGTTCTGGATTTTGGCCATTCTGACAGGTGTGTAGTGGTATGTCTTGTTGATTTAATTTCCATTCTCCTAGTGATAAATTATGTGGACCACCTTTTTATATG
>NW_021900007.1:0-593 GCF_006229205.1 Suricata suricatta
GCCTGCCTGGTGGGGGATGGCGTCGTTTGCATATGAAAAGCATGCTCCTGGGGGAGTCCTTTGCTAGTTCCAAGAATTAGCCAGTGTGGAGGGGCCCTCTCTCCAGGCAAGCTCCCCCCACCACCTTGCATCATAAAACACAAACAACACTACAGCGAAGGTATGAACCTGTGGACAGCTGCAAGAGGAACCCGCAGGAAGACAGTCTGGAATTTTTCTGGTAGACTTGATAATGAAGCAGAGGCTCAAAGGCTGAGCTGCGGGAGGGAGAGAATTCTAGATTTAGGGAAGAGCTTATCGGATTTCTGGAGTAGACCGAGGGGCACAGGATCTGTGGTGGCTCCTGGGAGACTTCCAGCAAGTGACAGCTCGTCGCATGCCTTATCTGCTCATGTTTTTATGTCATTTCTTTTTGCTTCTCTATAAAACTTTTACTCAAGGGCCGAGCACCTGCTGAAAAGTGAGCAGACCGTGGTGTGCGCTGCCCAAGCCTCTACGTGGCGTCCTTGCCCCGGTGACCACCACCCCGGTCAAGCCAGCACCCCAAAAGCCACCCCCGTGTGGCTAACTCCCAGCTCATCATTTTGTTTTTT
>NW_021900008.1:0-593 GCF_006229205.1 Suricata suricatta
TTAGAGGGGGAAACAGCCAGTCATGGCATCTGTTAGGTTCAGACTCGTGTTCTTACACCATTCCTGGGTACTTTTATGAATAACACACTGGCACTAAAGTTCCTCGGATAAACATTTGAGTTGAGATAATATAGAATACAAGAAATCACTAGGGATTCAGAGTGGGGACTGAGAACGTTTCACTTACTAGTAAGTCACATAATCTCTGTGCAATTGCATTTTGTCATTTGAAAATGGATGAGGGATGGGGTTTCTGGGTGGCTCAGTCAGTTAAGCATCCGACTCTTGGTTTTGGCTTAGGTCATGATCTTGAGGTTCATGAATTCGAGTCCCACTTGGGATTCTTTCTCTCTCCTTTCCCTCTCTGCCTCTCTCCTGCTCTTACGCTCTCTCCCGCTCGCTCTCTCTCACTCTCTCTCTCTCTCAAAATAGATAAATAAACTTAAAAAAAAATGAATGAGGGAGGACAAAATGTTTATGGAAGCACTGTACATATTTGAAGCTGTATCCAAATGCTATTATTATTAAATTCAGCTCTTTCTGAAGTGAGAAAGGCTATATAAAAGCTACCTTCATCATTAAAATCCCAACTA
>NW_021900009.1:0-593 GCF_006229205.1 Suricata suricatta
CCTTCTGCACTTTTAAGTGTAGCTGTGTTTTGCCATATTTTGGAGTTTGTGGCTACCTGGTCATCTGGTTTTGTGGGATTTCGGTCTTATTATCCTACTTTCTACATCTGTTTGGTGAGAATATTCACATAGATTCAAAAACTGTTGAACTGCCGCACGGCCAGTGAATTGCCACCATTGCCACATGCACCCCCCCCCAAAATTCTCCTTTAAAATGGATAAACTCCCTCCTCTATGACATCATGTTTCAAAGTTTCATTTGCTTTTGAATTCTACTGATCTCATTCTTGCCAGAATCACCAGTTACGTTCTTACAATTAAACCTGCGTTCCTGTTTTTAATCTGTCCATTCCAAATAATTGATTTCATTTTTTAACGAAACAGCAGCTTTCAATGCCTTGAGTATATATATTGGGGCCTCTGCACATGACGGTATTTCTAGCTAAATGCACATTCCTTTCCCTTCCTCATATTCCTTCACTCTCAAATTTCAACATTCACCAATTCCTAGCTCTTAGAATAGTGTATCATAATTGTCCATTTATCTCTCAACCATCACCATAAATAATTCCTTTAAGGGTAGGCACAATGTT
>NW_021900010.1:0-593 GCF_006229205.1 Suricata suricatta
AAAAAATGTCCAAGCATTAAAGGATATCATACTAAAGCTTCTGTATTTCTTCAAACCTAGTCAAAGATCAGAAGTCCAGTGAAAAGCCCCTAATGGAGGAAAGAGAGGAGGATGGACCAACCTCCTCCAGTCTGAAGATAAAATGTCTTCAGGTTCCTTTCTGGGCAGTTATAAGGAAGAAAGTGTCATTTTTAAAAGATGAAAGGGGCACCTGGGTGGCTCGGTCCATTAAGCCTCTGCTTCTTGATCTTGGATCAGGTCATAGTCTCGAGGTTCATGAGATCAAGCCAGGTATTGGGTTTGACATGTGGAGCCTGCTTGGGATTCTTTCCTCTCCCTCTCTCCTTGCCTCTCCTCTGCTGGCTTTCTCTCTGTCTCTCAAAATAAATAAATAAACTTTAAAAAATTAATAAAAGATGAATCAACATAGCTGAGCTACACACAGTTTCCTCAACACTCAATCTGCTTTGAAGATCTGAGGATGTGAGGGGGATGGTGGGGAGCAAGATGCAGGTGGAAGCAACAAAACTGTGCATTTCCCAACAACTGTCATCACATTTTAATTTATTTAAATTTTTAAATTTTTATTTTTT
>NW_021900011.1:0-593 GCF_006229205.1 Suricata suricatta
GGGGGGAAGGGAATGATGCTCATGGAGGGAGGCACTTGTGGGAAGAAGCACTGAGTGTTATATGGAAACCAATTTGACAACAAAATATTATAAAAAATAAATAAAAGGATATTTTATAGTCCCCCCCCCAAAAAAAAAAAAACAAAGGCAGTGTTTGAACTCAGGTTTCTGGCTCGCTTTTTATCCCCTTTGATAAATACTAAGAGATGTAATGCTAACATACTCTCATGATGTTTAAATATTTGGCTGAATTTCACACTGTAAAATATTAACCTGTTCATTCTATGAGAGCCCTAACTTTGTCCTAGAAAATATATCTTTTGCATTTTTCTTGCATTAATATAAACCTCCAAGTTACTGGAATTTATTTTTCTAAATGTAAGTCATATTTCCTCCCTAATAATCTACTCCCCAAGACCTCTTTCAAAGATTTTCATTCTTGTTTATCTTTCTGCCTTTTGTGATTTTTAAAGTTTTCCTTAGAGTTATTCTGATTTTTTTCAAATCTTTTTCCCACCTGAATTTTTATAGTTTGACTCCTTAAGTTGGGTATTCTCTAAACTTATTGAATTTTCTAGAAATACAGAAGCCTA
>NW_021900012.1:0-1350 GCF_006229205.1 Suricata suricatta
ACTTTTTAAATAGCAGCCTTTCACCCTACTTCCTAAACCAAGTGAACTTTTCTAAAACCAGACAAACTAAAACATTTTGCTTTTTCTGAAGGTCAAATGATCACTTAATAATGCACAAGTTAAAAATAATGAGTACAGGGGTACCTGGGTGGCTCAGTCGGTTAAACGTCCAGCTTTGGCTCAGGTCATGATCTCACAGAGGATTCAAGCCCCGCATCAGGCTCTGTGCTGACAGCTAGCTCAGGGCCTGGAGCCTGCTTCAGATTCTGTGTCTCCCTCTCTCTCTGACCCTCCTCTGCTCACACTGTCTCTCTCTGTCTCTCAAAAATAAATAAAAGACATTAAAAAATTTTTTAAATGAGTACATTCTTACCTGAAGGATTTTTTAAAAACTGGATTTATTCACTTGTTACTATGTAGAAACATTTTCACTGTACTTTACTATGATTTTTTAAATTCAGATTCAAAACAGTATGTTCAAAAACTTAGAAATAAAGGCTTTGTTTTTTTTTTATTAGTGAGAGTCTTTTGGAAATAATAATATTTCTCTTAAAATTTTTTAATGTTCATTTATTTTTGAGAGAGGGGGAGACAAGCATGAATGGGGAGGGGCAGGGAGAGGGAGACACAGAATCTGGAGTAAGCTCTGGGCTCTGAACTGTCAGTACAGAGCATGACAAGGGGCTCGAACTCATGAACCACAAAATCATGACCTGAGCAGAAGTCAGATGTTTAACTGACTGAGCTACCCAGGAGCCCCCCTCTTTCTCTTTTAAATATCCTTACTTATTTCTTTTTTTAAATGTGTTTGTTTGTTTGTTTGTTTGTTTGTTTGTTTGTTTATGAGAGAGGGAGAGCATGCATAAGCAGCGGAGGAACAGAGAGAGGGGGGGAGAGAGAGCATTTCACCGTCAGCACAGAGCCCAATGCAGGGCTTGAATTCAGAACGTGAGATCATAACCTGAGGCAAAATCAAGAATCAGACAGTTAACTGAGTGAGCCACCCAGGTGCCCCTAAATATCCTTACTTATTTCTGATGATAAGAATGCTATATGTTTAGTTTTCTTCCTGATGAATACTAATCTTTACAGAATGGTTCACTTACTTCAAGGCTTGCTAATTTCATCTGTTTCTCAAGGTATTTGAGGTACTGAGTGATGCACCTTCTGCCTCCTCCTCCTTTTCCTTCTAAGAAGTAGCACAGTTATCAATGTAAATAAGAGGACTTGTTTGAGGGAGAGGTGAGTAGAAGAACTACTCAGGAGACATTTGCTTCCTTTACTTGCTATATTATGTGCATTATAAGTGTTTCAGTGACAGAGGACCATCTCGATAATGTATACCTCTAA
>NW_021900013.1:0-593 GCF_006229205.1 Suricata suricatta
GAATCCACTGGAGAACCCACACTGAACCCTGGGTTCTAATCCTGAACCACGAATCCTCTGTTTCACTCTCCATGTGTCTTAATATCTGTGTCTCTAGGTTCTTCCTCTGTAAAATGAAAGAATTGGGCTAGATACCTCTCAACATACATAAAGCACCTTCATGTAAGAGCTGTGCTAACTCAAACTTCTTTTCCTGAACACTTGATAAAAATGAGCAAATCTGAATTAATTTTCACTGATTTTTACATTCTAGCACTTAATTTCATCCCATTGTTATTTTATTACTTATTTACAGAAATCACACAGTAGGGTTAGTTTTCAGTATTGACTCCAGGATCGAATTCAGTTCAGTCGTTAAACATCAGTCCACGTAATCACTCTCAACCTTATCAATATCCTCAGGTGGGTATTTTTCACCTCCTGTTGCAAGTACGTCTCTGCCACACACGAAGTAAACTGAGTGCAACATTCAGGTCACATGATCTCTAAGACAGTCATTTGCACTTTTTATGGAAGTGGGTGTCATAAATGTGAGATATGATTATTTGGCACGGAGTCACTGTAGCTTCTGTTCATTTGCATTGGTGACACGA
>NW_021900014.1:0-593 GCF_006229205.1 Suricata suricatta
AGAGGAGAGAGAGAGAGAGAGAGAGAGAGAGAGAGAGAGAGAGAGAGAGAAAGAGAGAGAGAGTCAGAGAGAGAATCCTTAGCAGGCTCCGTGCTGTCAGCACAGAGCCCAACACAGGGCTCCATCTCACAAACCATGAAATCATGGCCTGAGCTAAAACCAAGAGTCAGACACTTAACCGACTGAGCCACCCACGTGCTCCCATACATCATTTTAAATGACTGCACATTATACCCTTGCATGAACCCGCCATGGAACAGGGAGTGAAATGATTTGGTCTATGCTGGTAGCTGTCTGGAGGGTGAATGGGGGAAGAGTGAGGGCTGGGAGGGGCCAGGGTAACTGAAAACTATTCTTAATAAGTGATTATTTTAGGTGGAGTCAGAGCAGCATCGCTGAAGAGGACCCTAAAAGTCTTTTAGTCCAACTCCCTCTTTTCACAGTTGAAAAGTTAGAGACGCAGACGGGTAAAATGACTTCACCAGGGTCTCCCAGCCTCACCAGGAGCCTTGTGGCACTCAGTCCATTGCGTTTTCTATTCTAACCCAGTCTCCAGCCATGGCCACACAGTGTCTGAACATCAGCTAAAATCC
>NW_021900015.1:0-592 GCF_006229205.1 Suricata suricatta
GAGTCAGGCTCAAACAGTTGTTCTTGAGAGCCATGTATGAAGTGGAAAAGTATCAGAAAAGAGATCAGGAAGTACCCAAACAAAGCACATCCAAAGAAACCATCGCAGATTTGATACAGGAGATAGTAAAATAGATAAAGCCAGTGGTGATGTCAGAACAGAAGGCCAAGGTCCAGGGGAAAAGTTGAGGTGGCAAATGATTTGTTGTTTGGTTCAGAATTGTTTCCTTATAAATAACAGGGTAAGTTGATGCATCCCTCAAGAAACACAGAGAACAACAGAACAAAGGGGCTAGGTAATGCTCTACACACTTCTTTAAAGAGCAAATGAAGGAAAAATTAAAAATAAATAAAATAAATAAAAAGCAAATGAGATGGGGTGCCTGAGTGGCTCAGTCAATTGAGCACATTGGACTTAGGTCCAGTCATGGTGTCACAGTTCGTGGATTCAAGCCCTACTTCTGACAGCTCAGAGCCTAGAACATGCTTTGGATTCTGTGTCTCCCTCTCTCTCCGCTCCTCCCCTGCCTATGCTCTGTCTCACTCTCAAAAATAAATAAACATTAAAAAATATAAAAGAAATAAAAAGCAAA
>NW_021900016.1:0-592 GCF_006229205.1 Suricata suricatta
AGACGCAAGCACTCTTTCCTGATGTATATGTACTCAGCGATTGACTTGCAGGTCATGGATATATAGATTCAGTAGGTGCCATCCAATATTTTTTTAAAGACCTTATACAGTTAATAGTCCCACCAACAATTCAAGAGAGTTTTCATTCTCCTCAACTCGTTATACTCTGTTTTTATTTGAGACGGAGAGAGAAAGAGAGAGAGAGGGAGAGAGAGTCCACTGGGGAGAAGGGCAGAGGGAGAGAGAGAATCTTAAGCAGACTCCACACTCTGCAGGGAGCCTGACACAGGGGTTGATCCATGGCCCTGGGATCATGACCTGAGCCAAAAGTAAGAGCTGCAAGGTCAACCAACTGAGCCATCCAGGTGCCCCTGACCTTTCATACTTAATTTGAGTCATTCCGCAGGTTGTTAGTGGCATACTCTAATTTGTAATTTTCTGATGAATAATTATGTTGGGCATTTTCTCCATTTGTTTATTGCTCTAATATTTCCATAAATATAAGTTCTGGAAGATTAGTTTAAAAAGCTGCTCAAGAAGTTTGGGCATAATGTCAGTTTCTTGGCAGTGATAAAGAAGGTGAAACGAGAGA
>NW_021900017.1:0-592 GCF_006229205.1 Suricata suricatta
CCTCAACCTCGATTTCAGCTCTTATTCCATGTACAGTAATGATGGTGACTGAAAGGTAACCCTGGAGTCCCAGGCGGGGCCCTGCCTAGCTGGAGATCAAGTAGGGGGCAGTTTCTCCTGATGCCTATTGAGTCCTTTGCATACAGTGCGTGCTAGAGATAATTTCTGGGCCCAGAGCACATAGCCCAAAGAAGTCTCCATAGTTAGAGAGAGTATCTCTCTTTGAACGCCCTGTGGTTAGAGATGGGATAATAGGACCCCTCTGTTTCCTGGCCAAGGTTTTTCTCATTTCCAGGGACAGATGTGAAGACCAGTCTGGCCACTTTTTTCCTTTGTCTCTCTGCAGAGGGGGCTCCCTCCCCTCCGTGCTTCTGTGTCTCCACTGTTTTTATCTTCCCCAGCTCTCAATTATGCACCTATGAGGCTGTCTTCTTAATGGACTCTGTCTCTTTTCCTCCCCCGACCCTTGTGGTTCAGTGTCTTTTGGTTTCAGCCCTTCTTTGTTTGATAGATGCAGACAGGAGTTAGGGGAATCCCTACTTCTCCCCCATCTTGCCCTCTCTCCTAGAAACCAATTTAAACAACAAAGAAT
>NW_021900018.1:0-592 GCF_006229205.1 Suricata suricatta
AGGCCCGGCCCATCCTCCAGGTAGGCCCCTGCCCTTGGGACATGCATTTGTCAGTGTGGAGCCAGGAGCTCCACCTGCCTCCCACCCCCACACGTTCCCTGTTCGCCACAGGAGCACTCTTCTCCCCAGCTTCTACCCGAAACAGGAGCTGCTCTCCTTCACAGGGCTGGGAACGGCCGCCAGCCTGGCCAGACCAGAGCCAGCCCTCCGAGGGGCCACCGATTCCAAGGACTCCAGCCCTAGACAGGGTGTTCCTCCTACCCCCAAGAAGCTACAGGAAATCGGCGCTCGTGAGGCATGGACCAATGCAGTGTCGGACCCTACAGCCAGAAGGAAATGGGCATGGGGCTGGCACTCTGGCTTGGCCTGGGCGGCCATCCCTTGGGCCTGACTCATGACCAGGAGGCCACAGCGAAGAGGAGGAGGAGGAGGGAGGCTTACTGCAGTCCTGGGTGCTGCCTTCTATCCAGTGGGTGGGAAATGGGCGCTCCTGCTGGGCCAGCCTTGGCTTCCAGGGGGCAGGGGCCCAGTTTCCCCCAGTTCAGTCCCCACTCCCTGCAGCCTGGCTTTATGATTTCACATGCTGAGGTCA
>NW_021900019.1:0-592 GCF_006229205.1 Suricata suricatta
GATTTTATTTTTGGTAAGGTCACACCCAGTCCTTTCATCCGTGGTAGCTGTTCTCTGGTTGGCATTCTGAAAAATCTCTCAAATGGATCTCTTGCTTAATACTATAAGAAGCAAGAACTGCTATGTATCTGTTACTTAGAAACAGAAACAAAAGTTCTGAAAAGATTAAATAACTTTTATAGGGCCACACAGCTTGGTAAGATATCTAAACTGTCTTCAACACTTAGTGGAAATGTAATCACAGAGCTAGGATGCCCAAGAGACTATATAAGGAAAATGAAGAGTAAATGTCAAGAATAAATTTAATACTAAAAAGAAATCTATGAATGTGGAAACTAGACATAAATTAGAGACTTACTTTAGTGCTATACTTATTCAGTCTTCAATTGTCCATTTCTAGGAACAGGCTCGCCTACTAAATGAAGGATTCCAAAATGAGAGCAACCGACTTCATGCTGAGATACAAAATATACAGAGGAGTATGCGAAAACCAAAGGGAATATGCTGCATAAGCTGAAGACCTAAAGAATAGAGCTTCCTGGTCATTCTTAACCAAGCCATAACTTAAGTAACTTTCAAATTTGGAAAAGTA
>NW_021900020.1:0-592 GCF_006229205.1 Suricata suricatta
CCATGCATCTTTCTTTTTAATACTTATAGATATACTTTGGAAAAACAACAAATAAATCCCAAAGGAAGTTACTGAACCCCAGAGACAAGCTAATTAGCTCCACAATACATAATTTTAAAAAGCAATAATTCTGAGAGGTATCACTGCACAGCTGGCCTAAAAATTAACAATCCAAAATATAAAGAAGTTGCATTATCTTAATGAAATGATAAAACAATTCTTTCTTCACAAAGAATAAAGGTACTTAAAAACTCAAGAAAACTTTAAAAAATAGATAAAAGTCATAGCCCAACTATAAAGTAACCTAACATCATGAGATTTTGCATATTGGAGGAAATGAAAAAGGGAATTGTTAATAATGAGATTTTAAATATATTCATGTTAAATATATAAACTTAGATGTATCTATGTCTTCAAATGGACTCAATTAAAAAGTACTCCTAAGGCTGGTGATATTTATACTTCCAATATATTGTTCAAGCTTTATTCATTGCTATTAAGTTTTCAGAAAAAAATAAAGAAGGAAAAAGATAATCAGGTTTACCAACAAAATATGGCATGGAGATCTATGGAAGTTTACATGACCTAAAAC